>NC_066561.1:11583710-11593710 GCF_024679095.1 Eriocheir sinensis | reverse complement strand
CAACCAGACGGCGTCCTCTCGCCATCCGGTCGCCATTCACCAGTTAACCGCCATCTGTTGGCCACTGGTGGCAGTCCGCTTGCCGTCTAGACGCAGTCCATTCGGCCACCGGACGGCAACCTTTTTTTCACCTTACACCACAGCATATTAACAATACATTATCGAGATCAAGCGACAAGACATATCAGTGCGCATGTAATACTGAGCCATTGGCATCTCCCTCCTTCCCACAGAGCATGTGTACACAGGGCCACCACTCGTTAGCACAGGGAGAGGTGTTTCTGAATTCTTCGTCCGTGTATCTCAGAATGCATGGTGCTTAAAGCGTTCGAGAACTTTTTGTGAAGAGTGTTCATCTCAGGAAGGAAAATTTAAGGGCAAACAAATATAAAACAAGGAAATAAAAAGCCCGCGAAACATCACCGAAGGGAACCAATTACCTCGCTCCAAGATACACGCGCAGACAGGCAAGAAAGGAGCAACCTCTTTATTTCTATGTACCACAACTCAGGAAGGAAAAGTTAAGGGCAAACAAATATAAAACAATGGAAAATGAAGACCGCAAAACCTCACCGAAGGAAACCAATTGCCTCGCTTCCAAGATACACCCGCAGACAGGCAAAGAAGTAGCAGAATGTTTATTTCCGTGTACATCTGAGGAAGAAAAAGTTAAGGGAAAATAAATATAAAACAAGGGAAAAAAAAGCCTGAAAACCTACTGCTCCCAAGAATGTGATTGAGAGTTCCAAAAGGTTTATCAGAAGGGCTTGAAGAGGTGTCTTGATACTCTCCTGTCAAAGAGTTCAAGTCATTCTAGACACTCGTTTATTGCTGCTGAGTCTGTGTGTGTGTGTGTGTGTGTGTGTGTGTGTGTGTGTGTGTGTGTGTGTGTGTGTCATCTATAGGTGTTGACCGCTGCACTTCTCATTATTAGTTCTTATGAGTGAAGTAATGAATATTGACTCGAATTGTGTTATAACCGTCAACTAATTATCTCTCAGAGAGTAAAGCCATCACAGTAAGTACCTTTCATGTAGTAATAATAATGTAATTTCTTGTGTAGTAGAGCGTGGACTCTCACAAACCTGCCGTGATAATGTCAGTAAGTGAGTAGTTTTTACCTCACTCGTACTAACATTCACAGCGAGGGAAAAAAAAGCTTCAAAGGGATTCATAATTACCGCGGCATTCTCTTTGTAAACAAGGCCAATGTGTGCTGCTCGGCGGGGGCGGGACACAAAAACCTACAGGCGTATTATTAGAAGAGCCATGAATTGTAGTATTGCATCACGCGTCGCTCTGAATAGTGACAAAAAGATCTAAATACATATACGGTAAGTCTATCTTGTTGGCGGGAAAGAAAACCCTACTTCACAAAAACCTACACGCATATTATAAGAGCCAAGAATTTAGTATTGCATCACGCGCCGCTCTGAATAATGACAAAAAGATCTAAATACATACACGGTAAGTCTATCTTGTTGGCACCAGGCATGAAACAAAAGCCTACACGCGTATTATGAAAAGAGCGACGAATTATAGTATTGCATCACGCGCCGCTCTGAATAACGACAAAAAGATCTAAATATTACCGCGGCATCTCTTTATGAACAAGGCTAATATGTGCTACGTGGTGTGTGCTGGGAAACCAAACCCTTCAACCCTATTTAAAAAGAGACAGGAATTGTAGTACTGCATCACGCGACGCTCTGAATAACGACATTATTATTATTATTATTATTATTATTATTATTATTATTATTATTATTATTATTATTATTATTATTATTATCCCACACACCATTTATTCTTATTATTGCCATTTGTAGTAGTAGTAGTGGTAGTAGTAGTAGTAGTAGTAGTAGTAGTAGTAGTAGTAGTAGTAATAATAACAGTAATAGTAGTAGTAGTAGTAGTAGTAGTAGTAGTAATAATAATAACAGTAATAGTAGTAATAGTAGTAGTAGTAGTAGTGGTTGTAGTTGTAGTACCACTACACACACACACACACACACACACACACACACACACACACACACGATAACTTGGCCCCCTCGCCTTCCCCGCCACTAACACTCACGCCCTCTCCCCCAGGCTCCCTCACAACCCTGGTGCCGCTGGACAGGGAGCAGCAGGCAGAGTACGAGCTGTGGGTGCGGGTGAGCGACGGCCAGCTGTCCTCCGTCACCCTGGTCTTTATCACCGTGAGCGACGTCAACGACAACCCGCCCGAGTTCCTGGAGCCGCTCTACCGCGTCACCGTCCCCGCCCGCAGCAAGACCAAGAAACGGGAGGCGCTCTTCAGGGTAAGTGGCCCCCTGCTTGAAGGCTTACACGCTCTTTATCTCTCATCATAAACAGTCTCAAAGTGAATGTGGGGAAGTATTTAGAGCCCGCATTCTTATACTCTCTCTTCTCTCATCTCAAACAGTTTCTCACGCCATTTTGGGAGTTTGAAAGTAAACGTAGGGAAGTATTTAGGTAAGTGGCCCCCTGCTTGAAGGCTTACACGCTCTTCTCTTATCATAATAGAGTCTCACCTCCGACTTCAGGAGTTTGAAAGTGAATGTGGGGGCACCGTTGCCAGATTATCGTACTCAGAGCCTCGTATTTACCGGTTTCTGAGCCATAGCTATTGCCAAAAAACACCAATATAATTAACCATTTTAACGATGACTATATATGAAGGCAGTTGTTGGGGTCGAGGAGGCAGTTTTGGGGTCGAAAATCGGCAAGCATAGGAGGCTGAGTACGACAATCTGGCGACGTTGTACAGTGGGGGAAGTATTTAAGGCCCGGAAGGCTTTCACTCTCTTTTCTCGTCATAAACAGTCTCAAAGTGAATGTGGGGAAGTATTTAGGGCCCGGAAGGCTTTCACTCTCCCTTTTCTCGTCATAAACAGTCTCAAAAGTTAATGTGGGGAAGTATTTAGGGCCCGGAAGGCTTTCACACTCTCTTTTCTCGTCATAAACAGTCTCAAAAGTTAATGTGGGGAAGTATTTAGGGCCCGGAAGGCTTTCACTCTCTCTTTTCTCGTCATAAACAGTCTCAAAGTGAATGTGGGGAAGTATTTAGGGCCCGGAAGGCTTTCACTCTCTCTTTTCTCGTCATAAACAGTCTCAAAGTGAATGTGGGGAAGTATTTAGGGCCCGGAAGGCTTTCACTCTCTCTTTTCTCGTCATAAACAGTCTCAACCGCCAAGTTTGAATGTGTGAAGTATTTAGAAGTAGCCTCCTGGTTGAAGGCTTTCACTCTCCCTTTTCTCGTCATAAACAGTCTCAAAAGTGAATGTGGGGAAGTATTTAGGGCCCAGACTCTCACATGCTCTCTTTCTCTCGTTACAAACAGTCTCTTACGCCATCTTTGGGAGCCTGAAAGTGAAAGTGGAGAAATATTTAAGGACGCAGCCCCCTGGTTGAAGGTTTGCACTCTCTCTTCTCCCATCATAAACAGTCTCTGCCATCTTCGCGAGTTTGAAAGTGAATGTGGAGTCGTATTTGTGGCCCAGAAAATAGGTTTGATAGATTTTTTAAAGCACTGAATGGAGAACGTTGGGGTGTTTTTTTTTTATAAGTGGTGTGAACGTAGCAGTTAATATGAATATGGACAGAAACACAGAAATATTAAATACTTAGATACGTAAGAATAGAAACATACATAGATAGATAGAGATATAGGTAGAGAGAAAGATACAGAGACAGTTAGATCCGAGTCTATATATCAATCACATAACAAAACAATCAGATCACAAGCTCCCAATCAACGTATGCTTAACAAAACCCGAGATTCACAAAGCCACGAACGACCTCAAGAAAAGACCACAGCCACAACACTATAGTCTGTTCACTTAAGTCCGACCCAAGCTGACAACATAAACCTAAGCGTGTTTGCAAGCTGAGTGCTGATTGGCTACTGCTATGGCTTCTAAGTTTTCTTTAACCTCTGTTTGTGTTTATCTCACCTAGCACTTTCTGCTAATCTGCACTGTGCTTACGAACACGCTTAGGTTTATGTTGTCAGCTTGGGTCAGACTTAAGCGAACAGACTATACCTGGCTGGCTACGAGGGCTCCGCTAATTAAAGGTCCAAATTCCTAAACGCATTGGGCTCCCATTGCCACTATTTCCCAAGGCCACAGAGAAGATTAACCGGGTCTTCATGAGTGTTTTTGGAGGTCTGGTAGTTAAAGGTCCAAATTCCTAAACGCATCGGGCCACCATTACCACTATTTCCCAAGGCCACAGAAAAAAATAGCCGGGTTTTCATGAGTGTTTTTGAAGGTCTCCGGTAGTTAAAGGTCCAAATCCTACAGGCTACTTGCCACTATATACCAAGGCCACAGAGAAGATTAACCGGGTCTTCATGAGTGTTTTTGAAGGTCTCCGGTAGTTAAAGGTCCAAATCCACCTATCCACTATCCTATCCACTCGACACAATCTTCCAAACAACTATCCCCTATTCTTTGACAACACTCAGCTATCACCTTCTTCAACACTAAACATTCTCGGTCTATCCTTAACTCAAAATCTTAACTGGAAACTTCATATCTCATCTCATCTTCATCTCATCTTCATCTCATCTCATCAGCTTCCTCTAGGCTGGGCGTTCTGTACCGTCTCCGCCAGTTCTTCTCCCCGTACAGTTGCTATCCATTTACAGGAGCCTTGTCCGCCCTCGTATGGAGTATGCATCTCATGTGTGTGTGAGGGGGGGGTCCACTCACACAGCTCTCCTTGACAGAGTGGAGTCAATGGCTCTTCGTCTCATCAGCTCTCCTCCTCATACTGATAGTCTTCTACCTCTCAAATTCCGCCGCCATGTTGCCTCTCTTTCTATCTTCTATCGATATTTTCATGCTGACTGCTCTTCTGAACTTGCTAACTGCATGCCTCCCCTCCTCCCGCGGCCCGCTAGTAGACACGACTTTCTATTCATGCTCATCCCTATACTGCCAGCATCTTCACTCTTTCATCCCTCTTCATCTGTATTTCCTCCTGCCTACGACTTGAACTCTTTGACACCTCTCCTCCCACAGAGAAGATTAACCGGGTTTGGTAGTTGATCAGTTTCCTCGAGGTTGGGCGTTCTGTATCATCTCTGCCAGTTCTTCTCCCCTGCGCAGTTGCTATCCATATACAGGGGCCTTGTCCGCCCTCGTATGGAGTATGCATCTCACGTGTGGGGGGGCTCCACGCTCACAGCTCTTCTGGACAGAGTGGAGTCTAAGGCTCTTCGTTTCATCAGCTCTCCTCCTCCTACTGATAGTCTTCTACCTCTTAAATTCCGTCGCGATGTTGCCTCTCTTTCTATCTTCTATCGATATTTCCACGCTGACTGCTCTTCTGAACTTGCTAACTGCATGCCTCCCCCCCTCCCGCGGCCCCGCTGCACACGACTTTCTACTCATGCTCATCCCTATAATGTCCAAACCCCTTATGCAAGAGTCAACCAGCATCTTCACTCTTTCATCCCTCACGCTGGTAAACTCTGGAACAATCTTCCTTCATCTGTATTTCCTCCTGCCTACGACTTGAACTCTTTCAAGAGAAGGGTATCTGGACACCTCTCCTCCCGAAAATGACCTCTCTTTCGGCCACCTCTTTTAATTCTTTTTTAGGAGTAGCGAGTAGCGGGCTTTTTTTTTATTATTGTTTCCTTTTATTGTGCCCTTGAGCTGCCTCCTTTGTTGTAAAAAAAATAAAAATTTCGCATTGTATTTTCGCAATTTCGGACCGATAACTATGGCAAAAAGGAAAAAAAAAGAGCATCAATAAATAACAGCTTTAGCGCAAGCTATAATTTTCTACCGTTATTTGTGCAGGTACGAGAGTTTGAGGCTTAAAAATGATAAATACAATGTGGTGAATACGATAATCTGGCAACGCTGTTTCCATGAGTGTTTCTCCCGTTCAAGGTCCAGAAGGCGTGTCAAGCCATCACCGCCAGCACCAAAACAGTCCACGAAAAACCCAGCGTCGGTGTTCTCAGACGCTTCCACCTCTCACATCAACTATTTCCAAGGGCCGAAAGGGAGATTAATCGCTATCCAATGAGTGTTTGTGTGGACTCACGGCACAAAAGAATAATCAACCTACCAGAAGGGCTACGCAACTACCTCTGCAAATTCCCCAAACACCTACGAAAGCTTTATCAAATCCGTGGACTTGGGCGCCGAAATGTTTAAGAATATGGCCCCTGGCAGCTTCTACGAGAGGCTTTTCAGACAGGCAATGTGAAGCGCCCATACGTTTAAGAATACTAAAGAAACATATCCGGGCTCGAGGGAACGGAGGAAGCACAAAAGAGGTTATCAAAGTCGAGGCACGGGAGGCCCACTCTTGAAGCTCTCCTCGCTGGCCTGATGTGTCTGTGGGGTGACTAGATTGCCTGTAGCGCTGCGCCTCAACCCAGGTACTCACTCCGCCCTACACAGCCTCGAGGGACCTGCCTGGCTTGGTCGGCTTGGAGAGAGAGAGAGAGAGAGAGAGAGAGAGAGAGAGAGAGAGAGAGAGAGAGAGAAAACACACACACACACACACACACACACACACACACACACACAAAGAGAGAGAGAGAGAGAGAGAGAGAGAGAGAGAGAGAGAGAGAGAGAGAGAGAGAGAGAGAGAGAGAGAGAGAGAGAGAGAGAGAGAGAGAGAGAGAGAGAGAGAGAGAGAGAGAGAGAGAGAACTACTGCCACCATGCCTCACGAGCTCATATTCCTCTTTCGATGTTTCAGAAAAGAGAATGTATTACAGAGGGTGAATTATTAATGGCGAATGATGGAAGGGTTGAATGGAAAGTGCAGCGTGGCCCAGAGTGTGTTAGACGGGAACTGTTAATAGATTTTACATGAGAAAGCGTTCCTATCACCTCCTCCAACCCCCTCCAACACACACCCCGCCCTCCCCCTCACACCATACCACTCTCAGATTGCAACACTGAATGAGAATATCAGCTTGAATGAAGGTTTGGGATTTCGCATATACGATCTTTTTTTTATAGTGAAGGAAGCAGCTCAAGGGCGAAAAAAATATATAATAACAAATACCGCTAAGCACTGCCACTGAATGAAATGAGACTATCGGTTTAAATGTTGGTTTGGGATTTCGCATATATGATTTTTTTTTATATAGTAAAGGAAGCAGCTCAAGGGCGAAAAATATATATAATGACAAATCCCGCTAAGCACTGCCACTGAATGAGAATATCGGTTTAAATGTTGGTTTGGGATTTCGCATATAGGATTTTTTTTTATATAGTAAAGGAAGCAGCTCAAGGGCGAAAAATATATATAATGACAAATCCCGCTAAGCACTGCCACTGAATGAGAATATCCTTTTAAATGTTGGTTTGGGATTTCGCATATAGGATTTTTTTTATATAGTAAAGGAAGCAGCTCAAGGGCGAAAAATATATGAAAATAAAAAAATCCCTCCAAGCACTGCGTTTATAAAAGTAAAGAATGGTCAAAAGAGAGGTCAAAAGAGAGGTTAAAATGGAGGTTATGTTACATGCTTGCTTTTGTTTTAGTACATGTCTTTTTTTTCCAATATCTGAATCATGAGTGTTTGTCGAGGTGTCCGGGAGTTAAAGGTTCATATCCTTAAACCTATCGGGCTCCCATTGCAACTCTTTCCCAGGGCCACAGAGAAGATAAGCCTGGCACCTGTTTGGGAGAGGATAGGGAGAGATGTCTGGACCCTTTTTTACAGTTAAAGAAGCAGCACAAAGGAAAAAAAATTGTTTAAAAAAAGGCCGCTAATCACCGCCCTTATGAAAGAGTGCATCGGTGAGTGGACAACAGAGAGGTCAGTATCGGGCGGAGGGATGTCTTGATACTCTCGCAAGCGTTCATAAATTCACAGAGTGGCAAGAAAAAAAATAATTGAGGAAAAAAAAGCCCGCTAATTACCGCCCTTATGAAAGAGTGCATCATCGTTTTTGTCATATAAGCAACGATAACACAGGAAAATATAGGTTCGTGTGGCTACAGAATCCATGAGTGTGTTAGCTACATCATCGGTTTAATTATATAAGTAATGATAACACGGGAAAATATAGGTTCGTGTGGCTACAGAATCCATGAGTGTGTTGGCTACATCATCGGTTTAATTATATAAGTAATGATAACACGGGAAAATATAGGTTCGTGTGGCTACAGAATCCATGAGTGTGTTAGCTACATCATCGGTTTAATTATATAAGTAATGATAACACAGGAAAATATAGGTTCGTGTGGCTACAGAATCCACGAGTGTGTTGGCTACATCATCGGTTTAATTATATAAGTAATGATAACACGGGAAAATATAGGTTCGTGTGGCTACAGAATCCATGAGTGTGTTAGCTACATCATCGGTTTAATTATATAAGTAATGATAACACGGGAAAATATAGGTTCGTGTGGCTACAGAATCCATGAATAAAGAAGACAAAAAAGATGAATATAAAAACCTAAAAAAATAAACAGAAACGTCTAACCTAACCAAACCCCAGACAGAGTGCGTACATCGGAGAGTCAGCCATCTTGTGGAGCATTTGAGTATAATAATAAATCCAAGTTGGCGTGTGGCTACAAAATCCATGAGTGTGTTAATTATCTTTCACACCAGGGAGGAAAAGGAAACAAGAACTCCCAACCAAAGCACAGGCAGAGTGAGTGAGTCCATTGGAGAGTCACCTTGTGGGGCATTTGGCTAGAATTCATCCACGCCATCTCGGTACTCAAAGAACGGCGGCGGGGGACACTTGCACCGCCAAGGCGTGAACTAATTGCTCGCGAAGTGGCACGAGATGAGACTTAATTACGGGAGAGAGTGAGGTGAGGGGAGGGGAGATGAAGTAAGTTTAAGGAAAAGGAAGGGAAGGGAGGGGAAGGAGGGAAGGAAGGAGGAGAGGAAGTAAGGTGAAGGAAAAGGAAGGGAAGGAGGGGAAGGGAAGGGAGGGGAGAGGAAGTAAGGTGAAGGAAAAGGAGGGGAAGGGAGGGGAAGGGAGGAGGAGAGGAAAGTAAGGTGAAGGAAAAGGAAGGGAAGGGAGGGGAGGGAAGGAGGGAGATGAAGTAAGGTGAAGGAAAAGGAAGGGAAGGGGAAGGAGGGAGGGAAGGAGGGGAGATGAAGTAAGGTGAAGGAAAAGGAAGGAAGGGAGGGAAGGGAGGGGAGGAAGGAGGGAGATGAAGTAAGGTGAAGGAAAAGGAAGGAAGGAGGGGAGGGAAGGGAAGGGAGGGGAGAGGAAGTAAGGTGAAGGAAAAGGTGGGGAAGGGAGGGGAGGGAAGGAGGGAGATGAAGTGAAGGAAAGGAAGGAAGGGAGGGAAGGGAGGGAAGGGAGGGAGGGAAGGGAGGGGAGATGAAGTAAGGTGAAGGAAAAGGAGGGGAGGGGAAGGGAGGGGAAGGGAAGGGAGGGGAGATGAAGTAAGGTGAAGGAAAAGGAAGGGAAGGGAGGGGAAGGGAAGGGAAGGGAAGGGAGAGGAGGGGAGGGGAAGGGAAGGGAAGGGACTGGAGGGGAGGGGAGAGGAAGGGAAGGGAGGTGAAGTGGGATGAGATGAAGTGAGGTGAGGTGAGAGGACGTGAGAGGGAGCGAAGCGGAAATATGATAAATGGAAATAATAAGAAAATAAATGGAAAAAAAGTTAGTTATGTCGTCAAGTGGATCAATAGGGAGGGTTGTGCCGAGGCTGTTCTGACGTCACGGCGATAATCATGTTTTTTTTTAATCTATTTATTTATTTATTTATTTTTTCACCAAGAGTGTTCTGTTACAACCTTAAGTCAGTGCTGTGTTATGATCACATTCCTTTCTTAACACAAATTGCTAAACTCTATCTAGTAAGCCTTCCTCTCGCCATGCATAACACTAACAATAAATAACATAATAATAATAATAATAATAATAATAATAATAATAATAATAATAATAATAATAATAATAATAATAATAATGATGAGGATGATGATGATGACTATTTTAAGATAAGTGTGTGTATGTGTGTGTGTGTGTGTGTGT
>NC_066561.1:11432548-11583610 GCF_024679095.1 Eriocheir sinensis | reverse complement strand
GTTCGATGTCTTGTTACCTACGAACATGCTTAAGATGAAGAAAAAGAAGATACGGAGGAGATTGAGGCAGGAAGAAAGCAAATAGAAATATGGGACAGATATCGAGGCAGACAGAACGAAGGACGGAAGGAAGGAATAGGGAAGATTAAGACTGTCTTGCCATATCTGCAGCCCAACTCATGGGCTAGCTGTCACCCGACAAAGGTCCATGGTCCCTCCACGGATGGGGGCGGTGTCACGGGCAAAATTAAGCCCGGACATCCACATGCCTCTGTTATCTTAGCTCAAGCTCGTGTATGTGTATGATATGGCGTCTAGAACTAGCATGATCATCATTCTTTATTATGATGACAAGGACCATGTCAAAATTTGCCTCATTAAATAAGAAAGTACATAAAGTTAGGCAGCTTTTCCTCGTCGCCAAGCCATCCTCCAGAGCAGCGCTCCGACACCCATGATCGCACATTCATTTTTATCAGAAAATAGGTTACCAATCACATATACATCAATATATTTCCACAGGTGAATACTTAGGGCATGTTCACACCAAGTTGCGACACCTAAGATTCATTAATAATGACAGGGGAAGGAAAAATATAGGCTTCTGTTATCGACAAAATTGAGCCTCGGGCAGAATTCAGCCTGGGCAGCTATATGCCTCAGATTTCTTCACTATTATATATTGTAAGATCGTTCTTTTGACATGTATGGGTAAATTAACGCTTTCTGTATCTACATATGGAAGGAAAACGCAAAATTCTCCCAAGTAAATCAGAAATTACATGAAGTTCGGCAACTTTTCCTCGTCGCCAAGCCATCCTCCAGCAGCAGGCAGAGGAGGGAGGTCTGGCAATCCCCCGGCCGTGTGTTGCCATACCGCCCACACTTATCATATACCTCTCAAAGGGTGCATATCTCATCATTTTATAAAGGAATGGGCCTCCTCTACTCGCAAAGTTATATTTCAAGTTGAAAAACGCGATTTATAAGCATTTATACGTAAATATGATAATATTGTTAGCGTTACCGTCAGCTCCGAGGCAGTAGTTATTTAACAACAAATTTAGCGTCACACAGAGCGCGGTAAACGTTTGTAAATCCGTGCGCTAACCCGTGACGTCATCGATTAGTTGGTAGTTATTGCCGCGCGAGCTTTGTGAATCTCGATGTTCTCAAAACTACGAACTAAGGGCCCAAAACTACGCACTAAGCCTTTGTGGATCCGGGCCCTGTTGCGGCAAAGCCCTCCCGACACCCGTCAAGGATACGGAGTCTATGGTTTGGTCTATTTCTTTGATTTTCTTTGGTTTGGTCTATTTCTTTGGTTTTCTTTGGTTTGGTCTATTTCTTTGGTTTTCTTTGGTTTAGTCTCTTTCTTTGGTTTTCTTTGGTTTGGTCTCTTTCTTTGGTTTTCTTTGGTTTGGTCTATTTCTTTGGTTTTCTTTGGTTTGGTCTATTTCTTTGGTTTTCTTTGGTTTGGTCTATTTCTTTGGTTTCTTTGGTTTTCTTTGGTTTCTTTGGTCTATTTCTTCGGTATGTTTCTATTTATTAGGTATCTCATTTCAAAAGCTTCTGTTTCTATTCATTCTAAACTCCACTGCAATCTTTATCTGCCCTCAATATGCTTCTTCTTTGGCCATCCCCTATCTCTTCTTCTGCCCATTCTTTTAGTAATTCGTTTTAACATACATCTAACCCTATTCAGCATTATCCATCCCGTCCGTTCCCTCCTCCTCTATGTATATCCCATTTTAAAAGCGTCTGTTTCTATTCACTCAAAAGTCCAACAAAATCTCTATCTGCTCTCAGTTTACTTCTATTCTGACCTTTCACTACCGTATCTTTTCCATCTACTACGTTTCCATTCCAAAAGCTTCTGTTTCTATTCACTCAAAACTCCACCAAAATCTTTATCTGCTTTCAATTTGTATCTACCTTTATTTTTTCTTCTACCCATTCATTTGGCATTTCGTTTTTACGTACATCTAACTCTATTCAACATTATCCATCCCGTCCTTTCCCTCCTCTATGTATATCTCATTTCAAAAGATTCTGTTTCTATTCTGATCTTTCTTTATCCTATCTTCTGCCTAGTCTTTTTATAATTCGCTTTTACACACATCTACCCACTTCCAGCATCGCCCATCCCGTCCTTTCCCGCCTCCTCTATGCCTCCAGCCCGTGCTAGTGCCGCTAAACAAATACTCTAGCCTCTTCTCCCTTCCTCTCCTCAACACTTCGCTCACCCTCCTCTCGTCACGCTCCATATAATCTTTTCAGAGTAATTTCTCACTCGCCACATTACTCCCCTTCGCCTATTCTGTCCCTGTCCCTTTCTACCTTGTATTTCACGCTCAAAGGTTATCACGCACCTCTCGCTTTTACTTATCTCACAGGATTATATATATATACACATGGTTGCAGAAGGACATGTGGAGGCTGACAAAAGGCAACTCGGCTTACACGTGGCAGTACCTTCTTAGTTGTTATTCCCTGCACGTCACACTGCCGCTCCTTATGTAAGTCTTTCCCAGTACAAATGCGTTTTTACATGACTTACCTCAAAAGATTATATAGACACACGGATGCAGAAGGATATATGAAGGCTTGCAAAAGGGAAATTGGCTTACACATAGTACTACATTCTTATACTCCGACTGAGCTCTTAAATTAGTTTAGTCGTGGCTCACTCGGGGATTTCTCTGGCCACAACGCTGACAAATTTGAGGCAGTACGTAGGTGTATTGGGGGTGATGTGGCAGGCTGTGAAGAGGCTCGGGCCACACCCAGACTGACTTCATAAATGTGTCGGACTATAGCTGTTGTTCCCTTGCATGTACCGCCGCGCCACACCCTGCGATATTCTTTTTTTTCCAATACAAAGAACGTTCCATATTGCTTCTTTTCGTTTTGATGTTCTCTGGTTTATTTGGTCTATTTCTTTGGTTTGTTGCTATTTCTTTGGTATCTCATTTCAAAAGCCTCTGTTTCTATTTACTCTAAACTCCACCAAAATCTGCCCTCAATATGCTTCTACTTTGACCATCCTCTGCCTCTTCCCCGCCCATTCTTTTGATAGTTCGTTTTTTACATACAGCTAACCCTCTTCAGCATTATCCAATACGTTCTTTCCCTCCTCCTCTATGTATATCTCATTTTAAAATCGTCTGTTTCTGTTCACTCAAAAGTCCACCAAAATCTCTATCTGCTTTCAGTTTACTTCTATGGTGACCTTTCTCTACCTTTTCTCCTTCATCTCCTTCATCTCTAATCAAGGTCACGTTTAAATATGCAAAGGTGTCATGTAACGTCCTCGCACGAACACGAATAAACACATTACACCTTTTCTACTATGAGCTACGTATTTCCCGCCTCCCTTTCATCTAACTTTTTCCTCCTAACACCGGAATCACAGTAACATTATCTACCTTTCGCCACGTATGTCATGCCTCTCTTTCTTTCGTCTAACTTTCTCTACAACAATCGAAAAACACAGTAACCTTCTCTACCACTGGCCATGTAAGTCGCCTCTTCCATCTCCCTCACTCCCCCTAACACCAGTAAACACAGTAACCTTCTCTACCACTGGCCATGTAAGTCGCCTCTTCCATCTCCCTCACTCCCCCTAACACCAGTAAACACAGTAACCTTCTCTACCACTGGCCATGTAAGTCGCCTCTTCCATCTCCCTCACTCCCCCTAACACCAGTAAACACAGTAACCTTCTCTACCACTGGCCATGTAAGTCGCCTCTTCCATCTCCCTCACTCCCCCTAACACCAGTAAACACAGTAACCTTCTCTACCACTGGCCATTAAGTCGCCTCTTCCATCTCCCTCACTCCCCCTAACACCAGTAAACACAGTAACCTCTAACTCTAGCCATGTATTTCACGCCTCTTCCTTTTATCTAACTCTCTCCCCCGAACAACGGAAACCCAGTAACATTTTCTATTTTTGTCCACCTATTCCATGCCTCTTACCTTCATCCAACACCGGTAAACACAGTAACCTTTTCTTCCAATGGCCAAGATTTCACGACACTTTTCTGTATAGCCCATAGACCCTCATCACTCCATCCATTTTCTATCTTTGGTCACATATTTTGTGCCTCTTGCCTTCATCCAACACCGGTAAACACAGTAACGTTTTCTTCCGATGGCCAAGATTTCACGACGCTTTTCTGTACAGGCCCACAGACCCTCATCACTCCATCCATTACCATCACGGATATCCACTCTCTCACAGCACCACGTCCCACAACCTCACCGACTCTCTCGTACAAACTCATTCAAACCAACATATCAAATAACCTCACCTAACTACACATTACCGCCTCTCCTCCTTACATATCCATAGACCCTTACCACTTCATCCATTACCATCACCGATATCCACTCTCTCACAGCACCACGTCCCACAACCTCACCGACTCTCTCGTACGAACTCACTCAAACCAACACAGCAAACCAACACAACCACCTATTCATTTACCGCCTCTCTTCCTAACATATCCATAGACCCTTATCACTCCACCCATTACCATCACCGCCTTTCACCTCACTCTTGTACAAATTCGTTCAAACCAACACACCAAATAACCTCACCTAACTACACATTTACCGCCTCTCTTCCTAACATATCCATAGACCCTTAACACTCCACCCATTACCATCACCGCCCTTCACTTCACTCTTGTACAAATTCGTTCAAACCAACACACCAAATAACCTCACCTAACTACACATTTACCACCTCACTTCCTAACATATCCATAGACCCTTAACACTCCACCCATTACCATCACCGCCCTTCACCTCACTCTTGTACGAATTCGTTCAAACCAACACACCAAATAACCTCACCTAACTACACATTTACCGCCTCTCTTCCTAACATATCCATAGACCCTTAACACTCCATCCTTTACCTTCACTGCCATTCCACTCACTCACAGCACTACGTCCCACAACCAAACCAATCCTCTCGTACGGACTCACTCAAACCAACACACCAAACCAAACCAGCCACTACACTGCCACCAATTCCTTCCCACACGTTTCCCAGTAGAGAGAATAATGCTTCCATCACCGGGAGTTCACCATGATATTTTCCTCCGGCTTCCTCTGCCACAACCTTCACGGGAGACAGTACACCTTGCAGCCTCCCAACAGTCGGAGGCAGCAGTGCGCCGTATTCTTATCAAACATTGCGGCGCCCAAGCACACACACATATTTGACAGTTTTCGTATGGGGTGTGGTGGGTCTTTCCGTGAGTAGTTTTGTGACCCTGGTGGTAGTGTGACAAAGCTCACCTTTATCAAGTATTTCATTCTCTCTCTCTCTCTCTCTCTGTGTCTCTCTCTCTCTCTCTCTCTCTCTCTCTCTCTCTCTCTCTCTCTCTCTCTCTCTCTCTCTCTCTCTGCTTCTCTCTCTGCCTGCCTATCTATCTATCTATCTATCTATCTATCTATCTATTTATCTATCTATCTATCTATCTATCTATCTCTCTGAAGGCTGGCTTAGAGCTCTTGGCCGAGGTTCCTTTCGCTGTTAATTGTACGATAAAGAAAAAAATCCCCAAGTCTGAAAACACTCGACCAAACTTATTACTTGTGGCCTTTTTGTTGATAATCTCGTTTACTATTTTTTAGGGCTACTTTTTTTTCTTACTACGCTGCCGGAAGATAAGACGAAGGAGGAGGAGGAGGAGGAGGAGAAGACGGAGGCAGAAGAGAAGACGGAGGCGGAGGCACAGGATGAGTAGGATGAGGAAAAGGAGGAGGAGGAGAAGGAGGAAGAGGAGGAGGAGGAGGAGGAGGTTGAGGAGGAGGAGGAGGAGGTTGAGGAGGTGGAGGACGAGGAGCAGAAGTATGAAGAAATGGAAATGTAGGAGCATAAAACGACAGAGACGGAAAAGAAGGAGAGAATAAGAGTAGCAAAAAGTGGAGAGAGGGAGGGAGGGAGGGAAGCTTGCGTTTGAGTGCAGGAGGAAAGGTAGGCGGAGAGAGAGAGGAGAGGAGAGGCAAGGAGCGGAGGCCTCGTCTAAGTAGGAAGTTGTGTCAACGAGGGAGTGCGGAGGAGGAGATTTTTTCCCCCTCTGTCGTTTGCATTTACTCTCCTTCCTCTTCCTCTCGTTTCCTGTTCATTCTCTTTTGTCAGCTGTTACGCACCTCAGCCAGAAATCTATTCAGATGAAGGTGTATTGCCCGAATTTCCGCTCCACTATATCTCTACATAATCACAGCGTGTCACGAAACACGATAAATTAATCCAGGCAAGGAAAGGGTTTTGCCGGCGCCGGGGATCGAACCCGCGACAACGAGATGGTAAAGTCACTATTTAACCAGCCGGCCAAAGAGGTACCCACTCACAGATTGAGTTATGGGAGGTTCGCCCATCAGGCGGGTCTGGCACAACAAAGGTGGGCGCATAAGTTATAGCTGCGCGTGGCTGCGGTGCTCATCTCCGATTCGTTGGCCATTTGAGCCTGTGGTGGTGGGTAAGAACCAGTCACCCCGGGACACGGGCCAATGTGATATTCATGATTGCCACAGTTTACCTTCCCAAGGTTTCCCCGGGCACCCCTTCATCGACCAGCCTGCCTCGTCAGAGTGTCTGCGTGTGCTGCTGACGCGTCCTTGCCGGCTGCTGGAACGTGTCGGAATACAAAATCAGGTGAAGCCACGACGACATAAGTCACGCCGAACACTGCAAAGAAACGCGCGTCCCGCAGGAGAATGACAAGTTGGGTGAGCTGCACACCGACTGCCCGGACAGGGATTCGAACCCGGGCCCGCGGAAAAGTAGACAGGCACGCTGACCACTAGACCACGGAAGCGCCTAAAAAATCGATTGCCAATATTCAATTTTCCCGCGTTGAAGTTACACAACAATTACCGTCTCTGTTTTCTTCTTTCTATGTGCCTTGGGTCTTTGTCAAGCACTCCTGCTCAGCTCACGTTTGGCAGACATGGGTTGAGTGCCGCCAGGCTAACATGTGTATTATATAAGACTTATCACACGACGACATCGGGAAGGAACCGCCGGCAACGTGCACACTCAGACATAATCACGCTTGGAAACTTCATCAGCTCTAATGAAGTCTATATATTGCTAGCTGAATATGACATGTTTTCTCTTTCCTCTCATTACGACGTGCATGGTTATCTATTTTCCATTTAATAAAACGCATTTCTTAAAACTTAGATAAAACTATTGTATACCAAACTTTCTTCCTATTGAAACTTCCACCTTCCTTCCCTTCACGAGAAATATTTCCCCAGATAAACGCCGCGACCGTATCCACTTAACGCTTGGGGCGAGGCGAGGCGAGACGCGCGTTTTTTTGCAGCGTTCGGCGTGACTTATTTCGTCGTGGCTTCACCCAGTTTTGGATTCTGACACGTTTCAGCAGCCGGCAAGGACGCGTCGGCAGCACACGCAGCCACTCCGACGAGGCAGGCGGCGTCAACAACAAACATGCGGGAAATAACAATAAGGCAACACAGAGAGAAAGAAGACCAGATAAAACTCTCGCTCGCTTCTTGGAACTTCAGATAGACACTCGCACGACGGCCGTGATTAAAAACATCAGAGTGAATATTAACAACGACAAGGCTCACCTGTACACACACACACACACACACACACACACACACACACACACACACACACACACACACACACACACACACACACACACACACCTGTTGACTTGACGAATGTACCATTGATGAGCGTATCTTCAATATATCAATAATAATATGCATGTCACATCTTAGGATTAGTAGTAATTATAATAGTAGTAGTAGTAGTAGTAGTAGTAGTAGTAGTAGTAGTAGTAATAATAGTAGTTGTAGTAGTAGTAGTAATAATAGTAGTTGTAATAGTAGTAGTAGTAGTAGTAGTAGTAGTAAAGATGATGATAGAAAATAGTACAACCAAAAATAAATAAACAAAACGCCACCACCACCAACAACGACCCCAAAGAAGGCGAAAAAAACGACGACGACGATGGTGACGGAGGCAGCGGGGGAGGAGGAGGAGGAGGAGGAGGAGGAGGAGGAGGAAGAAATGGAATTCCAAGCCCCTCCCACAACCTGCACTTCTTCGGAAACTTGTTCAGAAATAGTCTGCCGCCACGTCATGTGCAGACCAAGAGCCCCGGAAGAGGTACTGGAGGAGGGTCACGGGAGGAGGAGGAGGAGGAGGAGGAGGAGGAGGAGGCGGCAGGGGGGGGGGGGGAGAAGGGGACATAAGAGAAGGAAGATGGGGATGAGGGTGACGATAAATATGATGATGAAGAGGAGGAAAAGAAGGAAGAGAAGTATGAGGAAGAGGAGAATGAGAAGGAAGAGGAGAAGAGGGAGGAGGAGGAGGAGAAATAGGACTAGGAGAAGGAGGAGGAAGAGGACTAAGAGAACGAGGAGGAAGAGTATGAGGAGGAGGAGGAGGACGATTAAGAGGAGGAGAAGGAGGAGGAGGAGGAGGAGGAAAAGGAGGAGGAGGAGGAAGGAGTGAGGCGAGATGGTCTTGGGAGCATAAATCATCTAGGGAAAAGTTAACTAAAATGGGCGCGAGAAAATTCCTCTAAAGAAAAGAAAAAAGACTGATTTGGGTATATTATTAACCTATTAGCACGTGCTTTTCTATTTAGTATGCACACAAGGAAGAAAGAAAACACACACACACACACACACACACACACACACACACACACACACACACACACACCTTAAATAAATATATATAAAACAAGACCAGAACATTGAGAAAAGAAAAACCCGTACATGATATCATTTCTGCGAGGGTCGAGAGAGACGAAAAAAGAAACACAGTATAGGACGAGGGGAAGGAAGGAAAGAAAGAAGGAATGAGTGAAATAGAATAACCGATAAAGAGGAAGAGAAAGGAAAGGAAGAAACGAAAACGGCGAAGGTGGGCGGAGAAGGAAGAAGGAAATGAGAAAGAGGGAGAGAATGAAATACTTGATAAAGGTGAGCGGAAGGAGAGAGAAAGAAAAGTGTGCGTGAAATAATGAACAGGAGAGAGAGAGAGAGAGAGAGAGAGAGAGAGAGAGAGAGAGAGAGAGAGAGAGAGAGAGAGAGAGAGAGAGAGAGAGAGAGAGAGAGAGAGAGAGAGAGAGAGAGAGAGAGAGCGAGAGAGAGAGAGAGAGAGAGAGAGAGAGAGAGAGAGAGAGAGAGAGAGAGAGAGAGAGAGAGAGAGAGAGAGAGAGAGAGAGAGAGAGAGAGAGAGAGAGAGAGAGAGAGAGAGAGAGAGAGAGAGAGAGAGAGGGGGGCAGCGAGGGTTGAAGGCATGAAAGAAAAGGATGAAACCGGAGAGGACAGTTCCCGCGTACAGGCTTCCACGCATTAGAACATGTATATACCAGAGCGTTACAAGAAGAGTTTAATCAGAAAAGCAGGTTAACTGTGTGTGTGTGTGTGTGTGTGTGTGTGTGTGTGTGTGTGTGTGTGTGTGTGTGTCTCTCTCTCTCTCTCTCTCTCTCTCTCTCTCTCTCTCTCTCTCTCTCTCTCTCTCTCTCTCTCTCTCTCTCTCTCTCTCTCTCTCTCTCTCTCTCTCTCTCACCCACACCCACCCACCCACACACACACACACACAGTTAGCAAAATCAATAAAAATCAGGAGGCAAAAGCAAAATAAGTCTACGGATAACGGGGCCGTAATTTCAATATAATTTTTGAGTCAAGGTCCGTTATTGTGGCATAGAGGGATAATTTGATTTACTGAGGGAGTGAGAAAGAGGGAGAGGGGGAAGGAGGGAGGAAGAAGAGGAGGAAAAAAGAGAAAAAGGGAGGTAGAAGAGAAGGTAGAGATATAAAGAGGGAAGGAGGGAGGCAGACGGGGAGTGGAAGGAGGGAGAAACAAGAGGAGGGAGAGAAACGAAGGAAGGAAAGGAGGGAGTCAGAAGAGGAGGAAAAGAAACAAAGGGAGGAAAGGAGGGAGTCAGAAGAGGAGGAAAAGAAACAAAGGGAGGAAAGGAGGGATAAAGAAGTGGAGAGAGAGACTGCTGGAGAGAGGCAGAAGAGGAGGGAGGCAGAAGAGGAGAGAGAGAGAGAGAGAGAGAGAGAGAGAGAGAGAGAGAGAGAGAGAGAGAGAGAGAGAGAGAGAGAGAGAGAGAGAGAGAGAGAGAGAGAGAGAGAGAGAGAGAGAGAGAGAGAGAGAGAGAGAGAGAGAGAGAGAGAGAGAGAGAGAGAGAGAGAAAAGCTGAAGAGGAGGGAGAAGGGAAAGAGACTGAGGAGGGGAGGGTGATATAAGAGGACGGACGGAGCGAGGGTCTAAGGGTGAATCCACGTGGCTGAACAGATAATGAGACGCGGGGGAGCGGCGGAGGCTGGGACGAGGGAGCGAGACTAAGGTGAAAGGTACGGGCGGGATAAGGGGGCGGCGCAGGAGTTAGCCCGTTTAAAAATGCCAGGGACCACTTTCTTAAACGCGTCGTCGCTCATATGCTCACATTTAATTGGGCTTTCGTGGGGGGTTGCTGCATTTCCAGGGGTAGTTGTATGTCCCTGGTGGTAGTCTGACCCTTCTTCTGTACCATGAACGTGAAAAAAACACTCATGTAAACCCATTTTATCTCCTTTTCTACCTTTAGATATAGTTGATGTGAGAGGAGAAAGCGTCCAAGCTCACACATTTGACAAGACTTTCATTGCTGTGGGCATTTCCAAGGGTAGTTTTGTTCCTGGTGGTAGTCTGACCCTTCTTCTGTACCATGAACTTGATGAAACACTCATTAGAACCCGACTGATCTTCTTTTCGGCCTCCTGATGGATTGTTTGGGTCATATATTCTTAAACATTTCGGCGCCCAAGCTCACATAAGAACATAAGAACATAAGAACGCAGGAGTCTACAAGAGGCCGGTAGGCCTGTACGAGGCAGCTCCTTTGACCCTAAGCTCCCGTGTATCTAACCCCACCTAATATCGCTGTCCATGAATTTATCTAGTCTATTTTTGAATGTGACAATTGTATTGGCACTCACATCATGACTGCTAAGCCTATTCCACTCATCCATCACCCTGTTAGTAAACCAATTTTTGCCTATGTCCCTGTTGAATCTGAATTTATCCAGTTTAAAACCGTTACTTCGTGTCCTACCCGGTTCTCTTACCAACAAAACCTTATGAATGTCTCCCTTATTAAAGCCCTTCATCCATTTATAAACCTCGATCATGTCTCCACGCACCCTTCGACTTTCTAGAGAATGCAAGTTTAACTGTTTGAGTCTTCCCTCGTATGGCAAGTTTCTCAACCCCTGAATCATCTTAGTCATTCTCCTCTGCACCGATTCTAACATTTTGATATCCATTCTATAGTAAGGTGACCAGAACTGAACCGCATAGTCAAGATGAGGTCTAACTAATGCTAAATATAGTTTGAGGAAGACTTCGGGGCTTCTGTTGCTTACGCTCCTTGAAATAAATCCCAGTACCCTATTAGCTCGATTTCTAGCTTGAATGCATTGTGCCCTTGGACGGAGATCAGAGCTCACTAAGACCCCTAAATCCCTCTCGCACCCAGACCTACTTATGAGAGTGTCATTTAAGCAATAGTTATGTGAGGGGTTGTTCCTACCTACACTCAGAATACTGCACTTCCCTACATTGAACTCCATCTGCCATTTATCCGCCCAGTCATATAATCTGTTGAGTTCACCTTGGAGAATACTAGCGACCTGATCCGACTCAATTACTCTACTGATCTTGGTATCATCTGCAAATTTACTAACATCACTACTAATTCCTGTATCTAAGTCATTGATATAAATAATAAACAAAAGTGGACCTAATACCGAACCTTGTGGGACCCCACTCGTAACACTCACATATTCGACTAGACTTTCGTAAGAGTTTTGGTCATTTTCAGAGATAGTTGTATGTCCCTGGTGGTAGCTTGATCCTTCTTCTGTACAATGAATGTGAAGAAACACTCATGAAAACCCGATGTATTTCTTTCCGACCTTTAGATATAGTTGATGTGAGAGAAGAAAGCGTCCAAGCTCACACATTTGACAAGGCTTTCATAGTTTTTTGGCATTTCCAGGGGTAGTTTTGTTCTGGTGGTAGTCTGACCCTTTTTCTGTACCATGAACCTGAGGAACCACTAATTAGAACCCGACTGATCTTCTTTTCGGCCTCCTGATGGGTTGTTTGGGTCATATATTCCTAAACATTTCGGCGCCCAAGCTCACATATATGACTAGACTTTCGTAGGAGTTTTGGGCATTTCCAGAGGTAGTATAGTGTGACTCTTCTTCTAAACCATGAACGTGAAAAAACACACTCATCAGAACCCGATTAATCCCCTTTTCGGTCTTTGGAAATAGTTGCCGTGAGAGGAGGAAGCGTCTGAGAATATCGCCCCGGGGCTGTGCCGTTGCAGTGCAAGAAACAAAGTAATAAGGAAAGGAATCACTTCAGGACGCCTCCCCCGCACACTGGAGGAGGCGGCAGCAGCGGGAGCGGAAAGCAGTTAAGAAATTAGTTCCTGGGAGAGAATCAGTCGTGAGGGGATTTATGAGTCGGGAGAGAAGGGTGAAGGAGGAGAGGCGGAGGAGGAGGGAGAGGATGAGAGAAAATGAAAATAATAAAGATATGAGAGAGAGAGAGAGAGAGAGAGAGAGAGAGAGAGAGAGAGAGAGAGAGAGAGAGAGAGAGAGAGAGAGAGAGAGAGAGAGAGAGAGAGAGAGAGAGAGAGAGAGAGAGAGAGAGAGAGAGATTTACATAGATTTACATAGAAAATCAGACCACACAGACCCCATGGTCCAGACTAGGTGGTCTGTCCTTAAACCTAAGTGATTTTAAATTAATCAGATGGCTCCAAAACGTTGCTTTTCTACTCTAGTTAATATTAAGTTCAAGGAAGTGACGGTCGAGCTTGTTTTTAAAGGAGTCAATCGTGTTACACTGGACCACTGATGGTGGGAGCTTATTCCATTCTCGCACTACAACGTTGGTGAAGAAAAATTTGGTGCAGTCTGAATTTACTTGTCTACATTTGAGTTTTGTGCCATTGTTCCTCGTTCGCAAAGTGTCATCGATCATAAACAATTTTGTTCTGTCTACATTCGTGAAACCATTAAGTATTTTAAAACATTCGATCAGTTTTCCTCGGAGGCGACGTTTCTCAAGAGAGAACATGTTAAGGGTGGATTTGTTGCGCAAGGAAGGGATCTTTTTTGTTGCTCGACGCTGAACACCTTCTAGTTTAGCAATGTCCTTTGCATGGTGGGGAGACCAAAACTGTACCGCATATTCCAAGTGGGGTCTGACTTAGCTATTGTAGAGCGGAAGTATTACATCTTTATTCTTGAATAAAAAGTTTCTTTTAATGAAGCCCAACATTCTGTTCGCTTTATTTGCTGCATCGATGCATTGATGTGAGAATTTGGGGTTTGACGCGATTTTAATCCCCAGGTCCTTAACGCATTGAACGCTTGTGAGTTTAACGCCGAGTATTTCGTAATCGAACTTCTTATTTTTTGTTCCAACTTGAAGGACCTGGCACTTGTCTACGTTAAAGGGCATCTCCCATTTATCCGACCAAGCTGAAATTTTGTGCAAATCCTCTTGGAGGCTTTGCCTGTCTTCGTCAGTGAGAACCGAGTTACCAATCTTTGTGTCGTCTGCAAATTTACTAATGCAATTATTGAGTCCAACATCCACGTCGTTGATGTAAATAATGAAGAGCACTGGGCCAAGAACCGAGCCCTGAGGGACGCCACTATTGACCGGCGCCCACTCTGAGTTAAATCCGTCAATCACAACTCTTTGTTGTCTGTTGCTGAACCAGTTCGCAATCCATTGGTTTACTTGACCGTCAATGCCTATTTGCTTTAATTTATAAAGTAATTTATGATGTGGGACTTTATCAAACGCTTTCTGGAAATCAAGATAGACTACGTCCACTGATTTGGTTACGTCATAAATTGAGAAGAGATCGTTATAAAAGGTCAGTAGGTTTGACAGGCAGGATCTTTTGTTACGGAAGCCATGTTGTGAATCTCCAATTAATGAGTGGCTTTCGAGGTAACTCACAATTTTGTCTCTAATTATGCTCTCGAGTAGCTTACCTACAATTGAAGTTAGACTAATGGGTTGGTAGTTACCTGGTACTTTTTTGTCTCCTTTCTTAAAAATCGGTGTCACGTTAGCATTTTTCCAATCCGAAGGGACGATGCCTTGTCGCAAGGACATATTGAATACGGTAGTGAGGGAAGAGAGTATTTCGCTCTTTGTTTCTTTAAGCAGTATAGGATATACTTTGTCGGGTCCGAGACTTTTATTTGTTTTAAGTGAATGGAGAGCTTTAAGGACTTCATCGGTTGTTATTTCAAAATTAGGCAATGCATGCTCGAGATTTACAATAGTACTGGTGTTGGTGGTAGCGAGAGGAAGACTGTTAGTATTAAACACCGAGGAAAAGTAATTGTTTAAGAGGTTTGCAACGTGTTGGCTGTCAGTCACTAGTGCACCGTCGCTGTTTGTTAAAGGTCCAATACCACTTTTGATCGATCGCCTTTCTGTTGTTTATGTAACTGAAGAAAGATTTCGGATTATTTTTACAGTTGGCTGCAATATTTTCTTCATATCTACGCTTTGCCTGACCTACTAGTCTTTTTACTCGTCGCCTGGCATCATTATAAAGTCTAATGTTTTCGGGCGTGCTTTGTTCTTTCTTTAACCTTGTAAAACAATTTTCTTTCATTGACTGATTGTTTGATTTCGCTATTAAACCACGGTGGGCTTTTATTAGTGTTAATTCGCTTCTCGCACAAGGGGACGAATGTGTTCTACTGAGTAAGTGATTTTTAAAGCTTAGCCAGGCTTCATCTACGTTGCCGTCATCTGATAGTTGTATTTCTGTTAGTTTTTGTCGGATTTCTACGAAGTTAGCTCTTTTGAAATTGGGCACCTTTAGTTTATTTTCAGTCACTGATGATTGAGCTCTAATGTCGACGCGCACTAATTTATGATCGCAAGAACCGAGGTGTTCTCCTACCGTTACACTACTGACTAGGTTATCTTGGGTCGTTATAACAAGGTCGAGTATATTATTTTGTCGAGTTGGCTCAGAAACCATTTGGCTTAGATAATTTTCTTCTAGAAATTCGATCATTCTATGTGACTCGCCTTCTGTACCTGACAGTGTCGCCCAGTCGATATGGGGGAGGTTAAAGTCTCCTAATATCAGTGAGTCGTTGTTATTAAGTGACTGCCTTAAGACGCTGTACATTTCAGGGTCGTCATCGAGTGATTGCCAGGGAGGTCTGTAGGTGACAGATATATTTAAATTGACTTTTGCAATGTTTACTCGCACGCACAAATGTTCAACGTTACTGTTTCCCGGTGTTTTGTCAGTGGGTTGCAAATAGCTTTTGACATAAAGGGCGACGCCACCGCCTCTACGGTTTACACGATCTTTGTTGAAGAGTCTGTAGCCATCTATGTTGTATTCGGAACTTAAATCAATATTTGTGGTGTCGATAAATGTTTCGGTTATAGCAATTATGTCAAAATTTTCTGTTAGAGCAAGACATCTCAGTTCATCAAATTTGTTTTTTAGGCTACGCGCATTGAAACTAAGGATTTTTAAGTTATCTAGAGGCTTGGTAATAGAGGTGGTGGTACTTGCGGGATCACGGTTACGGGTTTGTTGCGATGCACGGCGTCTATTTACACGGGCGGGGTGGAGGGACGTGGCTGTGACTCGTTTTTTGCTCGGATGACACGTACTGCGTCGTTGAGGAGCCTTCCGAATCTGGCTGCCCCGATGGGAGAAAGGTGTAATCCGTCCCTGTGGAAGAGCTCACTTTGTCCATAGAAACTGTCCCATGCGTTGAAGAACTCCACGTCAAGCTCCCTACAAAGAGTCTGTAAGCGGTTGTTTAGGCTGAAGGCCTTACTGAAAAAGTCGCTCTCCGCCCAAGTCCGTGGTAGAACTCCTGAAATCAAAATGTTAGGGGATTTAGACTTATACTGCTGGATGAGCCTACGGTACTTCTCCAGGAGTTCCTCAGACCGGGTCGTGGTGACGTCGTTCGTACCTGTGTGAATAACAAACAGTGAATCATTAGTAGCCTGGGGGGAGATCTCCTCAAGAGCAGCAGTTATGTCGTCGATCCCAGCACCAGGATAGCAATAGTTCCGTCTTCGACGAGGAACTCTGCCGCAGAACTCAACGACCTGCTGGCGAATCATGGAGTCACCCACCAGGAAGGTGCTCTCCTGCTCATCATTCTCCTCCAGAATGGCAAACCTGTTGAAGCAATGAGCAGGATAAATCGCTTGTCTGGCTAGATTGGCTCCTCCATTCACGACGGTGAAGCCATCATGGGCGGTGCCACTAGCATCCTCCCGTCGCGTGGTGTTGTCCGCTGGTGTCGATGGTACCGCTGAGGGCAAGGGGGCGGTTGGAGAAGGGTTTGGCACCACAGCAACGTTAGCCTGGATGAATTCCTGCAAGGAGGCAACAGTGCGAGAAAGCTCTATTATTTTATTCTGACCTGCTTCCATCTTCTCTTCTTGCTCCTGCAGTCTTGTCTCGAGATGCTGCCTGGTGAGAGAAAGCTCTATTATTTTATTTTGGCCTTCTTCCATCTTCTCTTCCTGCTCCTGCAGTCTTGTCTCGAGATGCTGCCTGGAGAGACACAGTCGACAGACAGCAGAACGCCCTGTAAAACAGTGAGCTGAGAAGCTACCGTTACAAGTACTGCACTTCTTAGGCGCCATCTTAGATGAAATGAAAGAGATAAAAACACAGAGTGAAGGGGATCAGGAAAGGGGGTGAGGTGTGTGAGAGGTAGTTTAGTAATGGAGGAAAAGTGAGAAAGAGGAGGAGTAGGAAGGGATGTGAGGTTAGTAAAGAGGGGGAAAGGAAGGCGGTATGCTCGTATTTTTCAACGCTTCTGACACCCATTTGCGAAACTTTAACAATTTTATCAACTATTTTTTTCTTAGTGGCCTTATTTTTTTCTTACCATTTTGACACCCATTAGGAAAACTGAACAATTTTAAGAACTATTTTTATTTTGTGTCCGTATTTTTCAACGATTCTGACACCATTACGACAAATTCAACGACTATAACAACTGTCTCTTCTTGTGTCCGTATTTTTCATCGCTTCCGACATCCATTACGACAAATTCAACGATTATAACAACTATCTCTTTTTGTGTTCGTATTTTTCATCGCTTCCGGCATCCATTACGACAAATTCAACGATTATAACAACTATCTCTTTTTGTGTTCGTATTTTTCATCGCTTCCGACATCCATTACGATAATTTCAACGATTTTTCGAGTTCACGTGAAATGCATCAACGTTCGGCGCCTCCAATATAATCACATAATCAGCTCTGTATTACTTTTACCAGGCAACACCAACAAATCATTTGTCTAATTATTTCATGGCGCTTTAAATTCGTATTAGTAGTAGTAGGTTTTCGTGTGTGTGCGTGTGTGTGTGTGTGTGTCTGTGTGTGTGTGTGTGTGTGTGTGTGTGTGTGTGTGTGTGTGTGTGTGTGTGTGTGCAGATCTGGAAACAATTATAAAGATATAAGGAAATGCTTCGGATTTACAATGGATAAACAATTCCAATGGATAAACAATCCAATTTGAAGAAGAAAAAAACTGCTGTCCTTTTTATCATCATTATTAATTTTGCACTTTTCAAACTCCTCGTAACTGTAATGTCAACGATAATCCATTCTTACCAATACTATACGCAGAAACAGTATACAGGTTACTGTTAAGGATTCAGTACGTAAACTAAGAATAAATAAGGAAAGGAATGAGAGGAAAAAGAAAGAGAAAAGCAAAGGAAGGCGAAAAGAAGAAGGGAGAAAGGAAAGGATATGGAGAGGAGACAGAGAAAGGGAGAAAGGAAAGGATATGGAGAGGAGACAGGGAAAGGGAGAAAGGAAAGGAAAGGTAAAAGAAAATGAATAAAAAGAAATAGGAAGGTGAGATTCTACACTCTCGCACAGCCTCAAGCGTGAAGTTAAAGGTAAAGTTAGGGGCATACGCTGTGGTAGAAGCCAGGTACGCTGACCACTAGACCACGGAGGCGGAAGAAGATAAGAAAATGCAAATAAAACTGTTCAAGCTAAAATGAAGACTTAATTTATATATATGATATATAAATATATGCTGACGAAACTATTTATAATCATAGTATTTATAAATGCCATAATCAGAATGCAAAAACAGATATTCAGGTTAAAGAGAAGAACTGTTTCATATATATGACATTCAAATATATAATGACGAAACCTTATTATAACCGAAGTATCTACCAATGCCAAAACCAAAATGCAAAAAGGAATTCATGTCAGAGTGGAGAAGAATTCCTTCATATCTAGCCTTCAAATATATAATGACGGTTAAATTATCAAAGTGTCTAAAAATGACATAATCAGAATGCAAATAAGGGATTCAGGTTAGCGTGCAGTAGAATTATTTGATACGTAGCATCAAGATATATTATGACGGAACTCTCTATCATCAAAGTATTTGCAAATCCCGTAATCAGAATAAACACATACGCTGAAGAAGAGGAGAGTGGTTATTCTATGGGACAGGAGGCAGCTCAAAGGCATAAAAACGAAGGAACAAAAAAGACCTCTGGCCATCACGACTGTTCCCCAAGGCCACGGAGAAGATTAACCGGGTTTCAATGGGTGATTTCCCCGTTCAAGGTGTATAAGTCGGGTAAACTATCACTTTCAAACAGGCGAACTGAGGCAAGGAGAAGATTAATCGGGTTCTCATGGGTGATTTTCCCGGTCAAGACGTAGAAGTCGGGTAAAACAATCACTGGGATCACAAAACAGTCCATGGAAATACCGGTAACTTCTAGTAGAGGCTTTTCAAACATCACAAAACAGTCCATGGAAATACCGGTAACTTCTACGAGAGGCTTTTCAAACATCACAAAACAGTGCATGGAAATACCGGCAACTTTATGGATTTTTCTGTCTCTTTACGGGAGTACTTTATGGATTTTTCTGTCTTTTTACGGGAGTACTTTAAAGATTTTTACGGGAGTACTTTAAAGATTTTTACGGGAGTACTTTAAAGATTTTTACGGGAGAACTTTATGGATTTTTCTGTCTTTTTACGGGAGTACTTTAAAGATTTTTACGGGAGAACTTTATGGATTTTTCTGTCTTTTTACGGGAGTACTTTAAAAAATTTTACGGGAGAAATTTATGGATTTTTCTGTCTTTTTACGGGAGTACTTTAAAGATTTTTACGGGAGTACTTTAAGGATTTTTACGGGAGTACTTTAAAGATTTTTACGGGAGTACTTTAAAGATTTTTACGGGAGTACTTTAAAGATTTTTACGGGAGTACTTTAAAGATTTTTACGGGAGTACTTTAAAGATTTTTACGGGAGTACTTTAAAAAAATTTACGGGAGTACTTTAAAGATTTTTACGGGAGTACTTTAAAGATTTTTACGGGAGTACTTTAAAGATTTTTAGGGGAGTACCTTAAAGATTTTTACGGGAGAACTTTATGGATTTTTCTGTCTTTTTACGGGAGTACCTAACTTAACTCTGCCTTACCTGACCTGACCTAACTTAACCTAATCTATCTTAGCGACAGGGCAAGGGCGAGAGAAAGGGAGAGGGTGAGAGGGACGACTTACCTAACCTAACTTTACCAAGCCTTACCTAACCTAACTTAACCTAATTTATCTTAGCGAGAGGGCAAGAGGAAGAGAGAGGGAGAGGGCGAGGGAGAGGGGGGGAGACGAGGGAGAGGGGGGAGACGAGGGGGAGGGGGGATTCAATGGGTGTGACAGGGAGGCTAGAGAAATGCACAAAGACCTAACCTAACCTAATCTATCTTAACGAGAGGGCAAGGGCGAGAGAGAGGGAGAGGGTAAGGGTGTAAGAGGGACGCCTTCGCTTAACCTAACCTAACCTAGCTTATCCTAGCCTTACTTAACCACATCTAACCTTACCTTACTTTCCTAACCTTACCTAACCTAGCTTATCCTAGCCTTACTTAACCACATCTAACCTTACCTAACTTTCCTAACCTAACCTAACCTAGCTTATCCTAGCCTTACTTAACCACATCTAACCTTACCTAACTTTCCTAACCTAACCTAACCTAGTTTATCCTAGCCTTACTTAAACACATCTAACCTTACCTAACTTTCCTAACCTTACCTAACCTAGCTTATCCTAGCCTTACTTAACCACATCTAACCTTACCTAGCTTTCCTAACTTTACCTAACCTCACCTAGCACCGAGCCTTCCCTAACCTAACCTAACATTGCCGAGCCTTACCTAAGCTAACCTATCTTAACCTAGCTTTACCTTACCTAACCTACCTTAACCTATCCTCACTTAACCTAATATAATCTAATATATTCCAGCGCGCGCGCGAGAGAGAGAGAGAGAGAGAGAGAGAGAGAGAGAGAGAGAGAGAGAGAGAGAGAGAGAGAGAGAGAGACGGTAAGCAGAACAGGTTCAGGGGAGGCGGTGGCTGAACGGATAGCGAGACGGCCCCGCGTTCAGGAGGACGCGAGTTCAATCCCCGACCGGTGCCACCAAGCTGGGATTTTTCAGCCGCCGCCGAGTGGCTTAAAACTACCCACATGCTGTCCAGAAGACCACCTATCAACCCGGACTCTAGATTCTAGGATTAAAGATGAGCTCCGGGAGGGCAGCATGAGCCAATGCAAGATGGCGCCACTATAAACATTCGCCAGCGCCAGATCGGGCTCGGCCGACCATCAGGACCCACCGGGAAGAAGCCTTGGACCGACCATCAGGATCCACCGGGAAGAGGCCTACCGGCGCAATAGGCCAAGACGTAAAAAAAAAGGTTTAAAATAGTCAGTGACGTGAGGCTGCCGGAGACCGTCTTGCTCCACCTGCACGGTGTCTCTGCCTGCCTGCCTGGCTGCCTGCCCCCCGCTGCCTCCCCCCGCTGCCCCCCCCCCGCCACCCACCCACCTCCCACCCTCTCTACCCCCTCCACTACCCATCCACCCATTAACACCCACCCACAACTCTGACTTTCCACCTTCCTTCCATTCCCTTCCTTTCCTTAACTCTGATTAATCCTTCTCCTTTTTTCCATTCTACGTCCTCCTCCTCCTCCTTATCAGACTCCTCCACATTTTCTTCATTTCCTTCTCTTTCTTCTCCTGCACCTTCTTCTCCTTCTCCTCTCTTCCTTCTCTCCTGCTTCTCTTCTCCCAAACCTTTTATTTAACCTTCCTTTCTTCTTCCTTCTCTTCTTTTCTTCTTCTGCTTCTTCTTTTCTTCTTCTTCTTCTTCCTTTCTTCTTCTTTTTTAATTCTTCTTTTTTTTTTTTTTTTCTTCTTCTTCTTCTATATCGTTTTCAGTTCCTGATGCCAATCCTTTCTCTTCCCCACTCACCCAACACCCACTAACCCTGCCACCACCCATCTACCACCCCATCTACCACCCACTTACTGACCCAAACTACCCTCCCACTCTCCTCTCTTCTTCCTGTTGCTGTTTCTTCTCCTCCTCCCTTCCTTGGCTCTTATTCCTCCCTCCCTTCCTCTCCTTACCTACCCACCAACAACCCTACCCACAACCCCTGCTACCTACCCTCTCGCCCGCCCACTGTCTCCGTGATGCCATTTCTCCGCCTTCCTTTCTCTTAGCTCTGATTACTACTTCCCTTTCCTCGCTCCTGCCCACCCACCCACCTCCTCACCCACCTGCCCACCAGACTCCGTGATGCTCTTTCTTCACCTTTCCTTCCCTTCTTTTCCCTACTGTAATTCCTCCTCCTCCTCCTCCTCCTCCTCCTTTATCCACTTGTCCTCTTCATCCTATCCCATTTTCTTTTCTTTCATTTCCTTCAGTTTTTTTTTATATTATTACTTTCATCACATCTTGTTCTCTCCACTTTCATCTTTCCTTAAACTCATATTCCCCTTTCCCTTTCAGTCACTTTCCTCTCCACTCAATTTCCTTTTCTACATTTTCTACCCACCTGATAATTCTACTTTTATCATATTTCTTCTCTCATTCTTTATTTTCCCTTCCCTTTCCTTCCCTAAGTTCTAATTCCTCCTTCCCTTCCTCACCCATCTCTCCTCTTTTTCCAGCATAACCCTTCCTATCCTCAACAATATCCCCTACATTTCCTACCCTCTTTGGCATTCATTCTCCCCCCTTCGCTAATCTGTAATTCCTCCTTCCCTTCACCCAAGCCCTTCACCCAAGCCCTCTTCTCTACATGTCCTATCTCTCCCTCATCCATCTCCTTTTCTACATTTCCTAGCCTCTCCGTAATGTCACTCTAAGCCAATTTACTTTAACAGGTCATTCATCTTTAACCTCCGTTCCCTATGTAACCTCTAACTCATTCCTTCCCCTTCCCATCCCCATAATCCTCATCCATTTTCTTTTCTATAATTCCTAATCTCTATAATATTACTCTCATCCCATTTTTTAACAGGTCATTCATCCTTAACCTTCCTTCCTTATGTAAACTCTAACTCATTCCTTCCCCTTCCCATCCCCATAATCCTCATCCATTTTCTTTTCTATAATTCCTAATCTCTCTATAATATTACTCTCATCCCATTTTTTAACAAGTCATTCATTCTTATCCTTCCTTCCTTATGTAACCTCTAACTCATTCCTTCCCCTTCCCATCCCTGTCATCCTTATCCATTTTCTTTCTATATTTACTACACTTCTTGAAAATATTACTCTCAGCACATTTTTTCCACAGGAGGTCATTCATTCTTAACCTCCTTCCCTTATGTAACCTCTAACTCATTATTTCCCCTTCCCATCCCCTTTATCCTCATCCATTACCTTCTCTACATTTACTAATCTCTTGATAATTTTACTATCAGCACATTTTTTCAACAGAAGGTCATTCATTCTTAACCTCCTTCCCTTATGTAACCTAACTCATTTTTTCCCCTTCCCATCCCCTTTATCCTCATCCACTTCCTTCTTTACATTTACTAACCTCTTGATAATTTTAGTCTCAGCACATTTCTTTTAACAGGAAAAAGAGGGAGAGAGCAGGTAAGGTTGAGGATGTGAGGGGGACGATTTTATACCTAACCTAACACCTATCCTAACCTAACCTACCTTAACCTAATCTAGCAAGCAGGCGAGCGGGCCAACCTAACCTTACCTAACCTTACCTAACACCTTACCTAACTTAACTCCTTTCCTTATATAACCTCTGACTCGTTCTTCCCCTTCTTATCCTTCTCTCCTCTACCCACACATCCACCCTCATCCTCATCCTTTCCCTCTTCTCCATTCACTCCCCTCTGCTCTACGGTTTTGGTCCCGGCTTTTTATTTTTCCTCACAGGCAAGCTATTTAGTCTCCCCAGCTTCTCTTTACTAAGTCTCTGATTCCTCCTTCCCCTTCCCCTCCTCGGCCCACTTCTCCCTTCTCGGTGTATCCGTTTTCAGTGTATTCCTCTCCTATATTTACTTTCCTCTGTTCTATTTATCTATCTACCTTTTATCAGCATTTTTTTTCAATCTCAAACTCACTCTCAGATTCTTTCAGCTCTCACAACTATTTCCAAAGGCTACAAAGGAGATTAGTCGGGTTCTCATGAGTGTTTCTTCACGTTCATGGTCCAGAAGCCTTGGCAAACTCTCACTAGGCTCATAAAACTACCCATGGAAATACTACTAACATGACCTCTACCAAAGTGTTATCTAATGTGTGAATCGTGAAATGTTTGAGACTATTGGCCTTTTTTTCAATCTCATGGCACAGTAGCCTTGTCAAACTATCACCAGGCTCATAATACTACCCATGGAAATACTACTAACATAACCTCCACGAAAGCCTTGCCAAATGTGAGTGTGTGAGCCCCGAAATGTTTGAGGATATAGGCACTTTTCCACATACATAGTGCGGAAGCCTTGTTAAACTCCCCACAACTACTAACACAACTCCCACGAAAGCCTTACCATGTGTGTGAGGATATGTCAGCCTCGAAATACTTGAGTCACTCCTTTGCCTTATCTCCGTTTCGCTTCGGTACTACACAGCAGGCACCCGCATTTGGCAACTCCTCCCTTGGGTCCTCTACTGCCCTCATCGCTCACGTCCCTTTCCTTTCCTTTTTTTTTTCTACCCTCTTCTACCTCTCCTCCTTACTGCCTCTTTGCTTACCCTCCGTTCTGCCTCCAATGGTCAGTCCCAGCTCTTGTTCCTTCACCTCCAGCTTGCCTTCCTTCCCTCATGGCCCTTTCCTCTTTTTCTGGCCTCTTCTGTCTGTTCTCCCTACCGCCTCCCACACTTTATTCCGCCACCTCTCTGCTCACCCTCCGTCCTGCCTTCAATGGTCAGTCCCAGCTCTTGTTCCTTCACCTCCAGCTCGCCTTCCTTTCCTCGAACAGCCAATCCTTTCGTCTGAACTCTTCTGATCTCTTTACATCCAACCCTCGCCTCAGTTTCCTCTCCTCCTCCCCTTCTCTGTGCTTTCACCGGTGTCTTAGAATAGAAGAGCAACGCTTGACAGAAGTGTGGCCGTGTGACATTTGATAATAGACATCTACTGAAGGGTACAAAGGCGGTGGCTGAGCGGTTAGAGTGGGAGCTATCAACCCAGACTCTCGATGCTTCCTCTAAAGAGGATCAAAGATGGGCTCCGTGGGGCAGCATCAGCCAAGCAAGCAAAAAGAAGAAAAAAGAAAAGAAAAAAATACTCCCTCGGTTAGAAATTTTATCTCTGTGCCTGGAAAGGTTATAATGCCGCCATGATGCTGATAGTTTATGAATAGTCGTGACTGCAATGGCCTCGGCTGTTATGTTTCACGTTGATTACACGTTATAATTTTCTTGTCCCACCCACATCCCATTTTAGGTGACGAGGGAAGGGCGAGGGCGAGGGCTTCCTGGACAATGGTAAGTGAATAAACAGATAAATGGTCTTTGTTCTTATCTTCTACGTCGTTTACGTTAAGGGTTGTCCATTTTTCCTCACCACATAATATTTTCTCACCCACCACAGGCTCAAAGGCTAATGTGACGGAGATGAGCACCGAGGCCACGCGCAGCTATAGCGGATGCTCTCAAATTTACTGCCTTACATAATATTTTGGATGGCCACGAAAGGGCAAGGGCGGGGGTGTGGGAACAGCGATTAGCGGGCTTTGTTTTCTAAACTTTTTTGTTGCCCTTGAGTTGACTCCCTTCCTGTAAATAAATAAATCCATGACCTCTGCTGTAGTCATTTTTATATGCTGCTCACGGTTCATCTTTATTTCTCACCCCAGAACATTTAGGGCGAGAAGAAAAGGGCAAGGGCGAGGGTGGAGGCTCCTGGTAAACAACTAACCCAATCAATGACCTCTGCTGTAATCTTTCCTATATATTGCTCACGGTTCATCTTTATTTCTTAACCCAGAACATTTAGGGCGAGAAGAAAAGGGCAAGGGCGAGGGTGGAGGCTCCTGGTAAAAAACTAACCCAATCAATGACCTCTGCTGTAACCTTTTATATATGCGGTTTAAGGTTTACCTTCATTTCTTACCCCATAACACTTTAGGTGACGAGGCAAGGGCGAGGGCGAAGGCTTCCTGGGAAACGACTAACCAAACCAATGACCTCTGCTTTAATCTTTTCTATACGTCGCTAACAATTCTTCTTTATTTCTTACGCCATAGCACTTTAGGAGACGAGGAAAGGGCAGTGACGAGGGTGAATGCTTCCTCGTAAACGACTAACACAATCAATGGCCTCTGCTGTAGCCTTTAATATATGCTGTTTACGGTTTACCTTCATTTCTCACCCCATAACACTTTAGGTGACAACGAAAGAGCAAGGGCGAGAGTGAAGGCTTCCTGGCAAACGACTAACCAATCAATGACTCGTGTTTCATCTCGCGGGCACAGCGGCTCCGTCTATCTCCCATGACGAATGACCCGCCTGCCGATCGGTCACCCGGGTCGCTGTCCTGCACTAACACGACCATTTCCAGCAGCAGCGGCAGCGGCATAAAGGAGAGCGACAGGTGTTTGGTTGGTATTTTCAGACGCTTCCACCTTACGCTCCTCTCACGTCAACTGTTTACAAAGGCCTAAAAGGAGATTAACAGGGTCTGCATGAGTGTATTTTTACGTTCATGGCACAGTGGAAGAATTCGACTACCACCAGGGTCATGAACGTACCTCTAGATATGTCCCAAACACCTCCGAAAGTCTTGTCAAACGTGTGTGTGCTGTGGGATCGAAAAGCTTAAGAATATGACCCTCAGACGCTTCCACCCCTTACATCAACTGTTTACAAAGGCCCAAAAGGAGATTAGTCCAGGTTTTCATGAGTGTTCTTTAACGTCCATGGTAAAGAAGAAGGATCAAACTACTACCGAGGTCATAAACGTACTTCTAGGAACGCCCCAAACACCTACGAAAGCCTTGTCAAATGAGCGTGTGCTTGGGGGCCGAAATGTTCAAGAGTAAGGCCCAGTGACCTGAGTTTCTGCGCAGCGCTCCGGTACTTCCATTTGCTGGGTGATGCAGGGCGGTCGCTGCAAGCGATGGCCTTTAATATATATATATATATATATATATATATATATATATATATATATATATATATATATATATATATATATATATATATATATATATATATATATATATATATATATATATATATATATATATATATATATATATATATATATATATATATATATATATATATATCATCTACATTTGTAGTAAGAGAGAAAGTACAGGAAAAGAAAGGCGAAATGTATTGCGATTATGTACTCTCTCTCTCTCTCTCTCTCTCTCTCTCAAATACACACACACACACACACACACACACACGCACGGGCACACACAGGGAAGGGGTTGGGGTGAAGGGCCGGCGCAGGACGTGGTGCGGCGTGTCCCTGGCGTGGGGCTGGAATGTAAACACACAGGCCTCGGCGGACAGGTGCATGAGGAGGGCCTCGCCGCGCCGCCTCTGCCCGGCCCTGGCTGTACGTGTTCTTTTTCCCCTTTGTATGCCTTTGTTTGTTTAGTGTTTTCAAGTTAAATGTTTCCCACTCGTGTAAAACAGTTCGCCTATGTTGTAGTGGGATGTTTTTCTTCTCTTTCCGTCATCGCCAGAGCTGTCTTCCTTCAGTCTGGCGGCGGTGTGTTTCAAGCAGGTCGCAGCAGCGTATGCAGCGCGTGCGTTCCCTGCTCGTGTGTCCTCTGCCTGCACCGGCAGCCCTGACCTTGGAGGTCGGAGCAGTAACCAAGTCAGTTCGCTCCACTTCAAAACAGTGCGCGGAAGGAACACGCCAGAGAATGTTCATTAGTCAGATACGAGCAAACAAATGCTGTTGTTCAGTTTATTTTCTCCCTCTCATGCACATCGGCGCGCCATAGAAGGCAGCATTAGTTTTGTCAGTTGACAACGGGCCGCGCCATTACGGGTGAGAGGACCACTTGACGCTACTCAGCGGAAGGCCAGCCCGCCGAACCCTCGCCGGGATGGGGGCGGGGCGAGGCGGGAGGGCAGCGCCGCAGCACAGCGCCCGCACGGCTGGCGGCCCCGATCCCCACGGGCCCACGGGACGGCCGTGGCCCGGCCTTTTATGTTGGTGCCTGTTTTACCGAGTGACTGAGCTCCCGTGGAAAACAAGTTGGCTTTTACGCCGCACCAAAGAAAGTACCGGCACAAAAAGGGCGAGCCCGAGTCACGCCAGGGAGGCCCGCACAAAACCCCGGCCAGCCCCGGCCAGGCGCCGCCACAATGGAAGGGCAGACTAACTTTCCTGCCGTCTGCAGGAAGGAGGAAGACAAAGAGCCGCGGAGGAGTTGCTCGTTATCCCCGTCGCCAGATTGCGCTCCCGGCCACTGGTGGATTACAGCAGCTTTCAAGATACATATCCATTTATTGTAACTGTCAGCTGCGAGGGGAAAAAGCCAGAACGAGACGGGATGAAAGAAAAGGAGAAAATGGGATAGGGAGGAAACACGGGCTGAGCGAGGCTTTGATCAGCAGGGACAAAGGGAGAGAGGACGGAGTCACCTCGTCCTGCCTCGCCGTCTGCCGGGACGCGAAAAACTACGTCGCCTACTGCTGCGCCTCGCCTTTGTTTGTGCCGAGACTTTGTCCGACTCTTTGAGCCGCCCTCAAACTTTGTCTTGTGTCTCACGCTTCTTACGTCCCGGCCGTCATCGAGTTAACTTGAGGCTTCACCTCTATTCAGGAGCAGTAAGTAGCGGCCTTTTTTTTTTTTCATTATTGTTATCTTTCTTTCCATGCCCTTGAACTGTCTCCTTTTCTGTAAAAAAGAAAAATAAATACTGGCGGGACGCGACTTAAACAGCAAAAAACATCCTGACCCTCAACATTTAAGTCTGTATTTTTAAACGTATGGGTGCATGCTTGGGTGAGATCGCTTGAGCCAAGAACAGCGCCCCAACCAGCCGCGACAGCAGAGGGAGGGTCGAGGGGGTTCACCAGGGTCCCGGGAGGCTGCTGTGACCTAGATTGGCGGGTCGCGGTGATGAGCGAGCAAACAAACCTCGTCTTGACAAGCGCAGCTGAGGCGGAGCACTACCACCACCACCACAACCACCCACCCCCTCTCCTCTCCTCCCACCTTTCCGTGCGTCACCGCCAGGGAAGTCATCAGTGTTTTTACCACAAGATGAGTTACTAGATTTTTTTCATGCGTGTGCAATCGTGTCCGACATCAAAGCTTACAGCGCGCACCTCTCGCCACAAGGAAGGCAGCGAGCGACGATGAGTGGTCAGGCATATTCTCAAGCATTTCGGGGCTTACACACACACTTACATTTGTTAAAAGTTTGGTATAGGTTATGTTAATATTTCCAAGGGTTGTTTTATGAGCCTAGTGGTAGTCTGACAAGACCTCTGCACCACGAACGTGAAAGAACACTCATTAGAACCCGACTCGTCTCCTTTGTGGCCTTTGGAAATAGTTGTTGTGAGAGCCTTAGATCCATATCCTCAAACACTTCGGGGCTTACACACTCACCCACATTTGTTAAGGCCTTGGTATAGGTTAAGTTTGTATTTCCAAGGGTTGTTTTATGAGCCTAGTGATAGTTTGACAAGGCCTCTGCACAATGAACGCGAAAATACACTCATTAAAACCCGTCTCATCTCCTTTGTGGCCTTTGAAAAAAAAATGTTGTGAGTGTCGAAAGCGCCTGAGAACACGGACCTCAACTAACCAAGGAACTTTATACCGTGTCGGCGGAGAGCAATGTTTGAGAAGCCGTGTAACATCCATCTCACTGAACACACTCTGTGCATCACCTCTCTATCTCTCTCTCTCCCCTCTGAAGTTACCTGCTCTCTTGTTTTAGTTCCTTCACTCCCAGCTGTCCTCATTTCCATGGATATACTTTTTTCCTGCATGTCGAGGGAGCCACCAGAATGTGTGTTAGCTATGCCCCTCCCACCTCATTACCACGTCTCTCATAATGTAGTCCTTCCTTTTGTGTAAGTCTAATGCTTGGGTATACAGGTTCATATCCATTTGACATATACTTTCCTCCACAAGTTGACTGGCTAAAGGGTACCATCAAAACATGTAGAAACTATGCCCCTCCCACCTCATTACCACGTCTTTCGTTTGTGGTCCTTCCTATTGTGTTAGTCTAATGTTCGGGTATACAGGTCCATATCCATTTGACATTCACCTTCTCCGTAAGTTGACTGGCTACAGGGTGCCAACACAGTGTCTAGTAATCATGCACTCTTCACCTAATTGCCACGTCTTTCACTTCTAGTCCTTCCTATTGTGTTATTCTACTTTGGCGATACAGGTTCATATCCATTTGACATTCATCTCTTCAATAACTTGACTGGCTGAAGGTTCGACAAAATTAATATGAACTAAGTATTTTCCACCTAATTACTATGTCTTTCACTTCTAGTCCTTCCTATTGTGTTATTCTACTCTTTGGCGATATAAGTTCACATCCATTTGACATTCACCTCTTCTGTAACTTGACTGGCTGAAGGTTCGACAAAATGTATAATGAACTAAGCATTTCACACCTAATTACTATGTCTTTCACTTCTAGTCCTTCCTATTGTGTTATTCTACTCTTTGGCGTTACAGGTTCATATCCATTTAACATTCTTCTCTCTGCGCTGACCGGCTGAAGGGCAAACATACGGATTCCCAGCCTTCAATTTTTAGTATATTTATATTCCTTCCTTCCGTGCTCTGTTGATGTTTGCCAGTGTACGTTCATAGCTTCATATCCACTTGACATACTCTCCTCCGCTCGTTGACTGTCTAAAGGTTGCTAAACACACATTCCTGTCCTTCAACGTAACTCCACCTCGGCTCATTCTATCCACCACGCTGCCCTTCCCTTCCCTCCCTACTTCCCCCGTACTTCCTTTTCCCTTCTCCTCCCTTCATTTGCCTCAGCCTCCTCTGTACGTTGACTCACTAAAGAAAGGTTAAGTTAAACACGCATTCCTATCCGTCAATTTTTTACTCCTATATTCTTTCGTTTTGTGCTCTACTGATGTTCGTTAATACGTACAAGCTCATGTCCATTTGACACACATATATATACCTTCCTTCGTAAGTTGGCAGGTTACAGGTCCCCCCACCCCCATTTAATAACTAAGTCTTTCATGTACACTCCTTCCTTTCTGCTGTATTCTGATTTCTGTGTGGCGGTGTTAATTCATTTCCACTTGACATTCTCCTTCTCGGTACGTTGAGACTAAAGATTAAGCTAAACACACACATCAGCAACGTAATTCCTCCTCGGTATGCGGGTGAATTGTTTTCACCTCAGGGAACTAGACGTCCCTGCCCTGCATAGTCTCAGGTCACCCTTGGACAAGGTGTAATACCTGATCTGTCACCCGTGCCAGGGTCACGGTGAAGCCTCTGGGCAGCAGCAGTGGTGGATTGGACTGCAGGCAGAGGATCTCTTTATGAGACAATGGCTGGAGTTCCAGGGTCCTAGTCAGATGGACCGTGCCTAATTATTTAGGCCTGCGGTGTAGAGGAGTGGCGACCTCTACACTAAAAAGCCTCCCTGGGAACCAGTTGTCGGTGTGAGCTCCTGTCCCTCCCTCTATCGACGGTACTCCCATCTCTATTCTGCATAACAGCTGGTTCTTGTTTTCTCCTGAAAGAGATATCTTCCGTAGGCCATTTGAGGTTGTACCTCCCGGCTTCTAGGTGGAGTTTCTGAGGGTTTTTCTTATACTCAAGGAATATTTCAGTCTTTTGGTCTCTCAGGAAGGGCGTCTGATACTCTCTAGAGTTGGTGGAGAACACCTGGTGACAGGTGCCACTGGCCAGGCCTCGAAAGGGTCGCAGAGTTGGGTTAGACGTCTCGGAAAGTGGGAACGAATTGCTGGTTCCTCTCCTCCCTTGCCAGCTCTGCTCTGTGTGACTACGCCGGCCCCGTGCTATGGGACAAAACTTCGAGGACAATAGCTGAAAAGCGCCGGGTTGTGAAAGTCTCTCTCGTGACCGAGGCTCAGGACAAGCGATTGGTCTTTGAGGCGTTTTCAAGACCCTGTGGGAGCAAACTCCCAGTTTTGGAGGCATCTAACACAGCAGTATCTATTTTCCATGCACAATTTTTATACAATTCAATTTATGGTCACAATTTAAGTTATTTCGAAAGCGCTTTTAATATTTGTCCAAACTGTTAACTCGCTTAAATTTCTAACAATGCCTTCGAACCTTAAGTGTGACGTCTGTCCCGGACGTTTTGCAGCTCAGCTCTTCCAGCTGAGTAAAACTTGCCGCCTCCGCGTTCAAAGATTACATCTTCAGAAGGCTGTGAGTGAATGGAAAGTCAAGCACAATGATCTTGAAAATAAATTTGTAGCCCTTCAGGAATTTGTTTTAACTAATGTGGCAGTGACTCCACCATCGATGGTGGAGAGGCCCTCCACTGAGATTGTGCCCTCTCCAGACGACCCTCCTGCTTCACGGGAGGACGTGTTACCTGCCTCACAGGTTGACTCCCAGCCTGCCCCACAGGATGACCTCCAGCCTGCCTCACAGGCTAACCCCCAGCCTGCCTCACAGGCTAACCCCCAGCCTGCCTCACAGGCTAACCACCGGCCTGCCTCACAAAACAACTGCCAGCCTGCCTCACAGGCTGACCCCCAGCCTGCCTCACAGGCTAACCCCCAGCCTGCTTCACAGGCTAACTCCCAACCTGCCTCACAGGACAACTTCCAGCCTGCCCCACTTAACGCTTCTCTTCCTGCTTCACAGGATGTCGGGTTCCAACCTGTAAGGAATGGAGCCAAACCGAAGCAGGCAACCAAGGATTTACTGACCCCCACTACCTTCAATAGGTTCCAGGTGCTGGCAGACACCATGGAGGATGAGTTCGAGACTCTCCTAGTTGGGGACTCCATGGTGCGTGGCCAGCTGGTTGAGTTCTGTGGTCGTTCATCAAACGGCCGCAGAAAACGTTACTGCTATCCAGGTGCCAGACTGGACGACATCACCGCAGCGTGCGATGATGTCACGAGAAATGCCGACCGAAACACCCTCTTTGTCATTCACGCTGGGACAAATGACGTAAAGACAACCCTTTCTGAGGAACTGCTTGAGAAATACCGCCGCATGATCAAGCAGTATAAACGTAAAACGGATGCCGGTAACATCATCATTTCAGGAATTCTCCCGAGGGTCGGTGCCGAATCTAGCTTTTACAGTAAGGCCTTCAGCACAAACAACAGACTTCAGTCCCTTTGCTCACAAGAAAACGTCCAGTTCGCTAACTTGTGGAACAATTTTTACTACGACTCAGACTTGTTCCTTCCTGATGGCATTCACTTAAACCCTGTTGGAGCAGCCCGTTTCGGGAGGCTGCTCTGTGACCAAGTGGCTCTTCGAAAGCCAAAAAACGCGGAGGCGAGAACACCAGCAGCTCCACCGTAAGGGTGCACTCAACCCGCAAAACTCCCGACTCGAATCACATTAAAGCTTGCTATGTAAACGCTCGTAGCCTACGTAACAAATTTGAAGACTTAGAAGTCCTCGCAGCTACAAATCATTATCACATCATCGGAGTCACAGAATCTTGGATAGACACTTCAAATAGAGATTTCATTGTGGAATATAGATTACCGGGTTATACCATTTTTAGTCATGAAAGAGAGAACAGACAGGGTGGAGGCGTTATCTTTTATATCCACAACTCTCTCCATCCAGTATCCGTGAAAACAGATATTATAAACAATGTAGACACGGTCTTCATTGAAATTAAAAATAAATCTCGTAAAATAGTAATTGAACTTATCTACAGACCGCCAAGGCAGACTCTTGATATCGACCACGCATTAAGTGAATTATTATTAGAAACAAGTAGCAGTTGCGAGGCAGTAATTGTTGGGGACTTTAACTTGCCAGTGAAAAGATGGGGTGAACCGTTGAACTGTCATACAGGGCTCGACCTGTACACAAATTTACTAGAAAGTGATTTACATCAACACGTTCAAGAACCGACTCGGGAAAATAATATACTTGACCTTATCTTTTCAACGACAGCTGATCTAGTTAACGAAGTAAATGTTGGTCCAGTTTTTAGTTCTAGCGATCACCGAACAATCACATTCAGCATCAATATGAAAGAAAGTAAAGTAACTCCTAGTAAAGAAAAGGTGCCTGATTATCAGAGAGCGAATTTCGTAAGACTCCGATCAATTCTAAATAATTCTGACTGGACTGAAATCACGGCGGAAACAGATATTGATAAATCTTGGGGGGCCTTCACCACAATATTGAACAATGCCATAAGCATATGCGTACCCTATCGTAACAGACGTTCAGCTTCTAAGAAGAAACCCAAATGGTGGAATAACGAAATTCAAAATAGCCTATCTCTTAAAAAACGCGTATACAGTAGGTACATATCATCTCAGAGCGAGGCTGACAAACTAGAGTTGGACAGAATTCGCCGCGAAACCAAGAAATTAATAAAACGAAGCAAGAAAAATCTTGATGAATATATAGCGGAAACAAGTAAATCTAATCCTAAAGAATTTTTCAGCTATGTAAATAATAAAAAGTCACTCACTTGTGGTATCGGACCGATTGCTAATGAAAATGGTAACCACACGAACGATGAAAATGAAATGGCTACAATCCTAAATAACTTTTTCGCATCCGTATTTACCGACGAAGATTGTTTATCACCTCAACCGCCGGAGGTCAGAAGGACCGAAAAGATTTTACTTGGCGTGCTCATCGTAGAAAGTGACATTTTACGCTCAACTGAAAAGATTAAAGTAAGCAAAGTTTCTGGTCCAGACAAAATTACCCCTAGGGTCTTAAAAGAAATCAAACATCAAATTTGTAAACCGCTCTCCATCATATTCAATAAATCTTTAACAGCTGGAAAAGTTCCGTCGGATTGGAAACTTGCAAATGTCACACCAATTTTCAAAAAGGGGGACAAGTCTCATCCAGGAAACTATCGACCAATTAGCCTGACATCTATTGTTTGTAAGTTAATGGAGACTATCATTCGCGACAATATGGTGAAATTCTTCGAAGAAAATAATATAATAAATAATTCGCAACATGGCTTCCGTAGTAAACGTTCGTGTTTACTAACTTACTTGATTTTTTTTACTATATTTTTGAGGTGTTCGATGAAAGCAGATCAGTAGATATCATATATCTGGATTTTCAAAAGGCATTTGATAAGGTCCCCCACCAACGATTGCTCAGCAAACTACTGGCGCACGGTATCTCGGGTAACATTCACAATTGGCTTGCGGACTGGCTCTCTGAGCGGAAACAGAGAGTAGTTCTAAACGGTGTTACATCTAACTGGCTCGATGTCAAAAGCGGCGTACCTCAAGGATCAGTGCTTGGCCCCATGCTCTTCTTAATTTATGTTAATGATATCGATGATGGGCTCATTTGCAAAGTATCAAAATTTGCTGATGACACAAAACTTGCTCGTAAAGTAACTGCGATACTCGACGAAGAAGCTTTACAATCAGATATAGATCGACTTGCACGTTGGGCCAATCAATGGCAAATGAAATTTAACGTTGAGAAATGTAAAGTGTTGCACATCGGAAAAAATAACAATCGTGTTCGGTACGTAATGAATGGCCAACAACTTTCTGCAGTAAGTAAAGAAAAGGATCTTGGAATCACTATATCAAGCGATTTAAAGCCCGGTCAGCATTGTTCAGAGGTAGTTAAAACTGCAAACAAATTGGTTGGCTTCATCGGACGAGTCTTTAATAATAAATCGGAAAAAGTAATATTAAAACTGTATAATTCGTTGGTTCGACCCCGTCTAGAGTACTGTGTACAGTTTTGGTCTCCCTACTACAGAAAAGACATAGAAAAGTTGGAACGGGTCCAACGAAGAGTAATAAAGATGATTCCTAGGTTGAGAAATTTGTCATATGAACAAAGGCTTAAAGAAGTAAATTTATTCAGCCTATCAAAACGAAGAATGCGAGGCGATCTAATAGAAGTGTTTAAAATGTTCAAAGGATTCAGTGATATTAATGCGGAAGATTACTTTACAATTGATCGATCAAATAGAACAAGAAAAAATCACAATTTGAAGATAAGTGGTAAAAGATTCTCGTCACACGAAGCTAAACACTTCTTCTTCAATCGAGTTGTTAATGTTTGGAACTCTCTACCTTGTGATGTCGTTGATAGTACAACAGTTACGGCCTTCAAGAATAGATTAGACAAGTGTTTTGAATCCAACCAGCAACTAAGATATTACTCATTGTCGTAATAACGTTAAATTCTTTCGAATACTGGTGTCCTTGTCCGCTTTTATTGCCCGGTTAGTGGTAGCAGTAATGGTAGTTCTTTCCTCTTTCCTACATAAATTCCATGCAGTTTTTCCATGCTGCATGGTTCTTTTTCCTTTCCTGCCAGCTTTGGCTGGAGGGATGGGGGGGTGAGGAGGAGCCTTCGGCTTTGCTGTCCTTCATCTTCCACCTTTGATTAGATAGTTAGTGTAGCTTGTCACAAACAACCTCGTAAGGACCAGCAGGTCTGCTGTTGTTTGTTCTTCCTTTGTGTTCCTTTGGGTCATTCTAGTCATTCTATCCTCAACGTTGCTCCCATTCACCATCGCTCATGCCTCGCTCACTCATGCCTCAACCACCACCATCACCAGCACCACCACCACCACCCACGGCTCCTCCTCCTCGACCTTTCCTCCCTCACACCACCCCTACACACCCTCACCCCGTCCCCTCCCCGCCCAGACTCACACCCACACCCTCAATCATCCAATAGTCTCAGACCGGCGAGGCTTGTTCCTTAACACACACACACACACACACACACACACACACACACACACACACACACACACACATACGCACACATTTGATAAGGCTTTCGTAGGAGCTTTGGGCATTTCCAGGGGTCGTTTTATGACCCTGGTAGTAGATTGACCCTTCTTCTGTACCACGAACGTGAAAAAAACAGTCATAAAAACCTGATTCATCTCATTTTTGACCTTTGGAAATCGCTGATGTGAGCGGCGGAGGCGTCTGAGCATAGCGACCACACTCTCCTCCCCCTTTCTCTCTCTCCTCCTCCCTCTCTCAGTAGTTTTATCAGCAATCCCTCCTCTTCTTCTTCCTCCTCCTCCTTAAGTCATTCCCGCATTCATTATCACTCATTGCATGCTCGAGACATTTTAGGGTTGCCACCCGTTCTTTTAAATATGGATCCATTCCTTATTGGAGAGTGAGATGTTGCATTCCACATTTTTCTGACCTCAGGGTGGGAACCTGTCATTCAAAACAAGAGAGGCAGCTGGAGTGCGTGCGTGCTGAGCGGCTCCCAAATTTGTGCCAGCGAAACGTAACCATGCCCAGTTGTATTGTGCTTGTGACTGCAAACTGAAAAGATAAATTTCTTGATGGCGGCAGTGTTAGCCAATATTTCTGAGCAGACATTCGTCACGAACGTCCTTCATTAGGCGAAGACTGTCGTCACGACAGTCCCTCATCATTCTTAAGTAGTCGGCAACGACGAATGTGCCGACAAGAAACTGTAAAAATTTGAAAAATGGCCAAGACAGTCGTCACGACTGTCTCAAGACAAGCCAAGACTGTTGACAACTGTCTTGACGACTGCCCCAGACCTCCATCAGACCTCAACCGGAAATGGCGGTTGGTCCAGTCTCTTGCGGACTCCTGTCGTGAAAGTTTAGCATGGAATACTTTTTCGCGCTAACCCTCACGACTCCAGACTCCCCTCACGACGTCGGCGCAGCATTCGGCGACCGTTTCAAGACCTCTTTCCAGACATGCCCGACCCTTTCACATCAACACCCAAGACCTCGTGTACTCTAGAGTCGTGGGTAGTCGTGGCCCAGAGTCGGCACAGTGTGAACGGGGCTTAATTCTTTCCCTTCTTTCCCCTTCCCTTCCCTAATTTTGTCAGCCATTTCTCATCCTCCTAGTCACTTGCGTTCCTTCCTTTCTCAACAAGCGTGTCCTCGTGTCCATATCCTCGTTCTCTGATGCCGTCCTCTCACTCGTTGAAATGCAGCTCACCTCTTTTTTAGTCGTGGTGTAACAAGTCTTTCGCCCACTTCCTAGTCCGCTGTTTTCATTCTCTCTCCCCTCTGTTCAGCCCCTCGAGGGAACACGCGGCCTGCAAGTGTGTTCTCCCTTCCCCTTATTCCCCTTCCCTTCTTCTTAGCCCCCTTTCCTTCTACTTCTTCCTCCTTCCCCTCCATTCTTTTCCCTCCTTCCCTGTCTCTCTCCCTTCCTTTCTCCTCCCTTATTCCCCCGTTCCTTCCTTTCTCTCCTTCCCATCCCTTATTTCCCCCCCTTCTCTGTCTCTCTCTCTTCCTTTCCCCTTTCATTCTTTCCCCGTTTCTTCATTTCTCTCCTTCCCCCTCCCTCCTTCCTCTGGCTCTTCCCGTCTTTACTTCCCTCTTTCCTTTCCCCTTCCTTGACGTGCCTCTCCTTCCTTCCCGTCCATTCTCTCTCCTCCTCCCTTTTTTTCCCCGTTCATTCCTCTTTCTCCTGTTCCTTCTTTCTTACCGCTCCTTCCCCGTCCCTTCCTCTCCCTCCTTCCTTCCCTTCTAATCTTCCTTCCTCTTCCTTGCCTTTCATTTCCCGTTCCTTCCTCTCCCTCCTTCCTTTCCCTTACCCTCCCTTTTTCCCTTACCATCCCTCCTCCCCTTTGCCTTCCCTTCCCCTCAAACCATCCTTTCCTAACCCTTCATTTGTCTATTAGCTTGTCCTTCGTTACTTTTTCCTTCCCATTGCAAGAGTGATCCTTTCCCCTCTCTCCCTCCTTCCTTCCTCCCTTCTTAATTTCCCTTCCCCTTCTCCCTCTTTCTTTCCCTTCATGTCTCTCTTAGCTTGTCCTTCGCCCCGTTGCCCTCCTCGTTACAAGTGTTCGTGCGTGCGCCGGAGATCAACAGATTCAGCGTGTTAGCATTGTGGTGAGTCAGGGCGGGAAGGTTCACTGCTCGGCACGAACTAATATTTGTAAACACCTGATCCCTCGTGGGTGTCGGATCAGCCTGGCGACGGTTGCACTGGATTCCTTTAAACCGGTATTTCACGAGGATGCTTTTGGTGCAGCATGCCTCTTCCGTGAACAAAAGTCACGGAGTGGACTCGTGCTCATGAACCAGAGGGGGTACTAGAACGGGTTGGCTGGAGCTATTTTTCTGCTGCGCAGGCAGCCCGCCGCTCGTCTCACTCTACCCTGATTGGCCGGCTGGTTCAAATGCTCATCCCACCTCAATGACTTCGCTCTCGCCCTCGCCTCTCCTCTCCTCTCCTCTCCTCTCTCTCTACTTATACTACTTCGAGTAGTTATAGGTAGGGAGGGACTTTGCATATATCGTATTTATTCCTGGTTAGGTTCTGATAAGTCTTTTGCAATCCAATGTTGTCGCTCCACAATACTACTCGTGAGCACTTGTGATTCATTCACCTTCTGATTTCTCTGTCTTTAAAACTGTTAACTATTACATTTAAATCTCCAGCAGTATTTGTACTAACTGAGCGACTCTCAAATTCATCTCATTCATCTAGGTGAGGTGAGGGAGGGAGGAAGGAAGGGTGAGGTGTGAATTTAAAGTAAATGCATTTTTGTTTTCGGTGTACGAATAACTATACTAAAACATAATATGACTGACAGAAATTAATCAACATTTATTTCTAATTGAAAGTAGGTATACGGTCCCTGAAAGTCAAGGTCAAGACCAAGATCGCCAGGTGCCCATCAAACGTAGCATCCTCGTGTGATTAGTGCATGTCATGTTCGCACAGCAGCTGCGCGAAAGTCACCGCCCGAAGGTCTGGGTCCCGAGCAAAATCGTTCCCGTGAAATACCGGCTTTACTAACACACTGACGCATTCACTCCCCTCTGGCGGCCGTGGACTGCTGCGTCATGTGGTAATTGATGTTTGAGGCGTGTATTCTCAGCTGCAACAAATTTCCCAAGGCCACAAAGGAGATTAGTCACGTTCTCATGAGTTGTTGTTTTTTCACGTTCATGGTGCGGAAGCCTTGTCAAACTATCTCTACGTCCATAACACTACCCATGGAAATGCCTACAACCTTTACCAAACGCTTTCACCTCTCACAATCAATATTTCTCAAGGCCACAAAGGAGATTAGTTGGGTTCTCATGGGTGTTATTTTCACGTTCATGATGCAGAAGGCCTATCAGAGTATAACTAGGCTCTTTACTCATGGAAATACTAACATAACAACCTCTACGAAAGCCTTACCAAATGTGGGTGTGTGAGCCCTGAAATGTTTAAGACTATAAGTGTTAAAGAGAAGAGGAATATGTGGCGTGGTGTTAGATATAGGAGGAGTATGACGCGTGAAGGTGAGGATAGAGGAATGTGAATTTTGAAGGTGTGAAGGTGTTATTTTTTTCACAGTGAAGGAAGCAGCTCAAGGAGAAAATAAATAATAGCAATAATGAGAAAAAAAACGCTAAACACTGCCCTTACAAAAAAATTAAAAAAAAGAGTTCAGAGGAGTGGCCAAAAGGGAGATGAACTTCAGACAGAGGTCAGTTTTGGTTAGTTAGTTCGTTAGTTTGTTGGTTACTGGCAAATTCTGACGAACTTTTTTTCTAACCCGCCAGCAAAGAACCTAAACTCCCCCTCAACACACACATATCCCTTCCCTCCTCCTTCCCGTCCCTTCCCCTTTCCTTTCCTTCTTCATTCACTTTCTTTCCCTCCTTCACCCGTCCCTTCTCTTCCTCCTTCCCCGTCTCCTCTTCCTTTCCTTTCCCTCCTTCCCGTTCCGTCTTTTCCATCCTTTCCCGTGAGAACAAAGAGGAGTATGAGGTTGAAAGGTGTGTGGTGTTAGTTAGTGGCACATTTTGACTGATCTTTTTCTACCCGCCCGGAAATAGCCTAAACGCCCCCCATGCCTACACACATCGGTGGTCACTGCTCCCAAAAGCCCCTACGCTATTATATGAGTGGGTAAACAGTGACAGACCCCAGCACACACACACACACACACACACACACACACACACACACACACACACACACACACACATGGTTGCTGCTCTCCCCTGCCCCGCCCTGCCCCCCCTCCGCCGCCCTCATGGCATACTTGAGGCTGTTGGTGTGACGCGCCCCGCTCCTCACCACCACGAGAAGGATGTTGGTGGAGCACTGAACTTGCTTTCATTCTTCCTTTTCTCGAGGTTATTTGAGTTCTGGCGGTGACTTCTGGGTCCATTTGTAAGGTGCATTTGTATGTTTACATGTGACTGAAACAATGAAGAACAACACCGCTTATTTCACTTGACTTCCATAGTAAATCATTTTGAAGGCCTAGGAGCTTTACTTTTCTTTTTCTTTCTTTCCCTCTTCGCTTACTTGACTTACTCGTTGGTTCTAGGTCCATTTCAAAGGCCATTCAAGCTTAAAAATTACTACAGCGATGAAAAAAAACAGCTTCTTTAATACGACTTCACTTGTTTATCATTTGGAAGTCCATGAGTAAAACCCTGGAAGAAACACAAATTTATGCTTCATTAGTTAATCAATTGGAAGATATATAATGTTTAAAAATGGCTTAAACCAATATTATAAAATATATTCTTTTATACGACTTCACTTGTTCATCATTCGGAAGGCTTCTCATGTTTAAACTTACTAAAACCATGAGAAAGTACAGCATTGTGGCATCCGCGGTGTAGAAGCTTTGTCACACTATCACTCGGCTCATAAAACAACTCACGGAAATAATAGCACCATCTCTACTAAAGCGTTATCAGAGCCTTTAGACCCGCCCTCGCCGCCACGCCAGCCCAGTGCGGGACGAGCTCAACACTCTGCCGCTGGGATGACAAGAGCTCGAGGCCGTTCACCTTACTGAGAGAGTAGAGTAGGTGCTTCCTTGTTGTTCCCGCGGCGACTGAATTCCTAATGGGCATGTCTGCGAGGAACTACTGGGAGAATATGTTTGTTTGTGTGTGAGTGAATGTATGTATGTATGTGTATGCATGTGTGTGTGAATGTATGTATGCTTGTATGTATGGGCAGGAGGATGGTGGGAGGAGATGAGAGAGAGAGAGAGAGAGAGAGAGAGAGAGAGAGAGAGAGAGAGAGAGAGAGAGAGAGAGAGAGAGAGAGAGAGAGAGAGAGAGAGAGAGAGAGAGAGAGAGAGAGAGAGAGAGAGAGAGAGAGAGAGAGAGAGAGAGAGAGAGAGAGAGAGAGAGAGAGAGAGAGAGAGAGACGGACAGACAGACAGACAGAGAGAGCATCATGGATTAGGTAACAAACAAAAAATAAAGATAATCTAACAACAAACAAGAACGAGAAATGGACTCGGCGGGACACAGCACGCGGAGAACTGCCATCAGGAGGACAGCCAACGCAACAGTGACGACCCAGAACATGTACAAGTCAGGGCGGGCAGAGGGCGAGCAGGTGGAGAGATTACATTGAATCATTTGCCGGAGCAGGATGGAGCACACTAACATCAAACAGAGAAAGGTAGAGGAACAGACAACTGGTAAAGGCCTTTGTAATAGACTAGTAATAACTTAAAATGGTGAATATTAGAGTATTGCAGTCACTTAAGTTAGAGCATTTGCCGGAGCAGGATGGCGTAATCTAACATCAAACAGAGGAAGGTGAAGGAATAGAGATGGACCATTGAGAAAGACCTCTGTTCTGCCATAGACGGACGATATGAAGTTTACAGTGTCAATCCCTAAAGTTAGAGCATTTGCCAGAGCAGGATGAAGAAGTCTAACACCTAACATAGAAAGGTGGAGGACGTTGGGAAAGGCCTTTGTTTTGTATTGGACTAGCAAGGCCTTAAGATGAAGATTAGATTAAGTTTGAGTATTTGCCAAACCACGATGGAGTATAATATCAGAGAAAAGTGGAGGACGTTGGGAAAGGTCTTTGTTCTGCAGTAGACTACAATGCCTGAAGATGAAGATTATATTAAGTTAAGAGTATTTGCCAAAGCACGATGGAGTAATATATCAAACAGAGAGGGGTGGAGGACGTTGGGAAAGGCCTCTATGCTGCAGTGGACTAGTAATGACTGAAGATTATGAAGGTCAGAGTGGGGTTAGCTTAGGTTAGGTGATGTTAGGAGAGGTGGAAGACGTTGGGAAAGGCCTCTATGCTGCAGTGGACTAGTCATGACCGAAGATTATGAAGATCAGAGTGGGGTTAGGTTAGGTTAGGTGGGGTTAGGAGAGGTGGAGGACGTTGGGAAAGGCCTCTATGCTGCAGTGGACTAGTAATGGGTGAAGATTATGAAGATCGGATTGACTAGTGGCGTTAGGTGGGGTCAGGTTCACGGGAGCTGCCTTGTATACGCCCACCGACCTCTTGCAGACTCCTTGGTTAGTATTGGCAGACACTTCCCCTCACATCAACTATTTCCAAAGGCCAAAAAGGGGACCAATTGGGTTCTCATGAGAGTGTTTTCAGGTTCATGGTACAGAAGCAGAATCAAACTACTACTAGGACCAATAAAATACTCCTGGAAATACCGAAAACTCATACGAAAACCGTGTCAAGTATGTGAGCTCGGGCGCCGAAATGGGTTAAGATTCGTTTTAGGTCCGTGCCAGTATCTCATTACCTACTTTATGAAACATCACTATCTCTTCATATATCTTTTCTACAAACCTTTAACAGTCATGGAAACGCTTTGAAAATCCAATTCAAGGACTTTTGTTTTACTCCTGCAGGTAGGGGATAATGTTTACGAAAGCGCGTAGCCTCCTCTGGTGGCGGCCGCGGCGACGCTGCAGCCGGTGTTGCGAGAAATACCTCCTTGCTGAAATAAGTCACATATACATGTCCAAGGGGTGGGCGTAGCCACCCCTGGTTAGAATGAGGGGGTCGAGGGGGGCGCAGCCCCCCCGTTAGTAGGTCGTAAAGTTCGGTTGGAGTAGTTTAACTATGCTCCCCGACCCTAAACCCTCTGCGAGCTATTTCACGGCTGCGGCGACTGCAGAGTCGCCGCGGCCATTGCCAGAGGAGGCGACGCGCTTTCGTAAACATACAGCACGTTTGTAAGCTCCCCAACCAAACACAAAACACGACGAAAATTCCTTGTATAGTGTTTTTTTCACATTTGTTACCTTTTTTTATGCCCTTGAACTGACTCCTCTGCTGTAAGGGAAAAAAAAAAAAAACTATACAAGGAATTTTCGTCGTGTTTTGTGTTCGGTTGGGGAGCTTACAAACGTGCTGTACCGGACTGTAAGACTGGCCCTTAACATCAGGTTCTTTGTTTTCGCTACCTTTTACTATTTGCATTATATTCGTCACACATGAGTCATCCCTTTACTTTTAGTTGTTGTTGTTTTCATGGGAACCCTGGAGCCGAGATTTAGGTCAGATGAGAGTGTGACGTCATCATGCTGTGCGTGGAACGACTGTGTATTCTTATACTATTTCCACGAGAAACTATATAGAGGTGTACAGATAGAACCTAGAAGAGGGTAAGTGGAGGAAGAAAAGGAGGAAGAAGAGGAAGCAGCGGAAGAGGTGGAAGAAGACTTTAATCCAGACCCAATAATTCCCAGATAAAACTTTCTTCTCATAAGGATCGAACCCCATTTTGCTTCCCCAAAATGGGGTTGACAAAGTTCCTCACCAACGACTGTTGCTTAAATTACAGGCTCACGGAGTAGAGGGTAAAGTTTTGAACTGGGTCAAGGCGTGGCTTAGCAATAGGAAGCAAAGAGTGCAAATCAATGGTAAAAGATCTGACTGGGGATGTGTTACGAGTGGGGTCCCACAAGGTTCGGTATTAGGTCCACTTTTGTTTATTATTTATATCAATGACTTAGACACAGGAATTAGTAGTGATGTTAGTAAATTTGCAGATGATACCAAGATCGGTAGAGTAATTGAGTCGGATCAGGACGCTAGTATTCTCCAAGGTGAACTCAACAGATTATATGACTGGGCGGATAAATGGCAGATGGAGTTCAATGTAGGGAAGTGCAGTATTCTGAGTGTAGGTAGGAACAACCCCTCACATAACTATTGCTTAAATGACACTCTCATAAGTAGGTCTGGGTGCGAGAGGGATTTAGGGGTTAGTGAGCTCTGATCTCCGTCCAAGGGCACAATGCATTCAAGCTAGAAATCGAGCTAATAGGGTACTGGGATTTATTTCAAGAGCGTAAAACAGAAGCCCCCCAAGTCTTCCTCAAACTATATTTAGCATTAGTTAGACCTCATCTTGACTATGCGGTTCAGTTCTGGTCACCCTACTATAGAATGGATATCAAAATGTTAGAATCGGTGCAGAGGAGGATGACTAAGATGATTCAGGGTTGAGAAACTGCCATACGAGGAAAGACTCAAACAGTTAAACTTGCATTCTCTAGAAAGGCGAAGGGTGCGTGGAGACATGATCGAGGTTTATAAATGGATGAAGGGCTTTAATAAGGGAGACATTCATAAGGTTTTGTTGGTAAGAGAACCGGGTAGGACACGAAGTAACGGGTTTAAACTGGATAAATTCAGATTCAACAGGGACATAGGCAAAAATTGGTTTACTAATAGGGTGGTGGATGAGTGGAATAGGCTTAGCAGTCATGTGGTGAGTGCCAATACAATTGTCACATTCAAAAATAGACTAGATAAATTCATGGACAGCGATATTAGGTGGGGTTAGATACACGGGAGCTTAGGGTCAAAGGAGCTGCCTCGTACAGGCCTACCGGCCTCTTGCAGACTCCTGCGTTCTTATGTTCTTATGTTCTTATAACATTTACCCGTTCGGTCATTTTTTCCGACATACTCATAGAATAAGTTCCGCACAATGGCAATATAAATAAAAAAAAGCTGCATGCTGAACTTTCATCAACATCAAATGAAACTCCTATGACGTGAAAACTCAATGAATTAATGAAAGAAAAGAAAAAAGAGAAAAAGCACTTGATGGCAGCTATTTTTTTCGTGTGTTTGTGGGAGGAGAAGTGGTGGACAGACTTTTTTTGTGTTATTGTTTTACCTTTGAGCTGCTTCCTGTGATGCGAAAATAAACAGATAAATGGGAGAGAAAAAAAGGAGAAAAGCACATGATGGTGACTGCTTTCTGATTGTGGGAGAAGTGGTTTAGTTTTTTGGGGTGTTATTGTGTTACCCTTGAGCTGCCTCCTGTGATGCGAAAATAATTAGATAAATGGGAGAGAAAAAAATAGAAAAAGCACATTATGGTGACTGTTTTCTGATGGTGGGAGAAGTGGTTATCGTTTTTGTGTGTGTGCTGTGTGCTAGTGTTTGCCTGCTATGATGCGAAAATAAATATATAAATGGGAGAGAGAAAAAAAAAGAAAAAAACACATGATGGTGAGTGTTTTCTGATAGTGGGAGAAGTGGTTGGTGTTTTTAGTGAGTGTGTTTTGTTTTGTCTTTGAGCCGCCTCCTGTGATGCTAATAAATGAATAAATAATTAACAGTGCATATCCTTAACCCAACAAGAGGACACTCGACTCATACATGACAACTCCTAGGCCGGTATTCTCAGACGCTTCTGTCTCTCATACCAAGTTTTTCCACGGGGGTCAAAGCAGATCAGTCTGATTCTCATGAGTGTTTTTTTTAGGTCCATAGTACAGATAGGAGGTCAGACTACCACCAGGGTCATTAAACTACCCCTGGCAATACCCACAACGCCTACGAAAGCTGTGTGTGTGTGTGTGTGTGTGTGTGTGTGTGTGTGTGTGTGTGTGTGTGTGTGGAGAGAGAGAGAGAGAGAGAGAGAGAGAGAGAGAGAGAGAGAGAGAGAGAGAGAGAGAGAGAGAGAGAGAGAGAGAGAGAGAGAGAGAGAGAGAGAGAGAGAGAGAATTAAATAAATAAATTCATAGATGGAGAGCAAGGATGAAAGAAAGGGAGAAATAGAATGAAATAGAGAAGATAAAAATAAAGAGACGGACGACTAAAGAGATGTGGGCCCCGATGCGAATGTTAGGAAACTCTAGCGAGCCGTCTTCGTGAGCGTCACCACTCTCACTGGTGTTTTCTCTCGGCAGGTGTGTGGGTGCAATGTACACCTGAATGGTGTTAATTGGTGAGCAGATTCCTACCAAGTAAAATCAATCCATCAATCAATCAGAGAAGGAAAATATAATAAAAAAAAAAATTGGAATGAGAAAGAAAAGGGAAACGGATGCTGCGTCGCGAGCCGTCGCGAGGATTCTTTTGGATGCTTGTGCGCGTTTCCCAGGCCCGTCGGTCTTCCATCCCTGAACCGATAAACGCGGTGACCGGCGCCTTCACAGTAATTATGATTAATTTTATAATCCAGTCTGGTAGTTTTAAGAAGCGAGTTCTTGCATCCTCGCCTCGGCGGGGGTGTGGAGCGCCAGCGAGCCCAAGGTCTCCCTGGCGAGCATGGCAGGAATGGAGGGCTCCAGGCAGGGCTCCTCGGCGTCCCTCCGGGCCCCGACGGAGGTGCCGGAGATCTTCCGGCTACAAACCCGGGCAGGTGGAGCTCGTTAGCCGTGGTAGGCAATCTGCCTAGGAGAGCAAACTCCGAACAATAAACCCGGGCAGGAGGAGCTCGTTAGCCGTGGTAGGCAATCTGCCTAGGAGAGCAAACTCTATACAAACCCGGGCAGGTGGAGGTCGTTAGCCGTGGTAGGCAATTCACCTAGGAGAGCAAACTCTATACAAACCCGGGCAGGTGAGGCTCGTTAGCCGTGGAAGGCACCACTAGGAGAGCAAACTCTATACAAACCCGGGCAGGTGAGGCTCGTTAGCCGTGGAAGGCAATTCACCTAGGAGAGCAAACTCTAAACAAACCCGGGCAGGTGGAGGTCGTTAGCCGTGGTAGGCAATTCACCTAGGAGAGCAAACTCTAAACAAACCCGGGCAGGTGGAGGTCGTTAGCCGTGGTAGGCAATTCACCTAGGAGAGCAAACTCTAAACAAACCCGGGCAGGTGGAGGTCGTTAGCCGTGGTAGGCAATTCACCTAGGAGAGCAAACTCTAAACAAACCCGGGCAGGTGAAGGTCGTTAGCCGTGGTAGGCAATTCACCTAGGAGAGCAAACTCTAAACAAACCCGGGCAGGTGGAGGTCGTTAGCCGTGGTAGGCAATTCACCTAGGAGAGCAAACTCTAAACAAACCCGGGCAGGTGGAGGTCGTTAGCCGTGGTAGGCAATTCACCTAGGAGAGCAAACTCTAAACAAACCCGGGCAGGTGGAGGTCGTTAGCCGTGGTAGGCAATTCACCTAGGAGAGCAAACTCTAAACAAACCCGGGCAGGTGAAGGTCGTTAGCCGTGGGAGGCAATTCACCTAGGAGAGCAAACTCTAAACAAACCCGGGCAGGTGAGGCTCGTTAGCCGTGGGAGGCAATTCACCTAGGAGAGCAAACTCTAAACAAACCCGGGCAGGTGGAGGTCGTTAGCCGTGGTAGGCAATTCACCTAGGAGAGCAAACTCTAAACAAACCCGGGCAGGTGGAGCTCGTCAGCCGTGGGAGGCAATTCACCTAGGAGAGCAAACTCTAAACAAACCCGGGCAGGTGGAGGTCGTTAGCCGTGGTAGGCAATTCACCTAGGAGAGCAAACTCTATACAAACCCGGGCAGGTGGAGGTCGTTAGCCGTGGTAGGCAATTCACCTAGGAGAGCAAACTCTATACAAACCCGGGCAGGTGGAGGTCGTCAGCCGTGGGAGGCAATTCACCTAGGAGAGCAAACTCTAAACAAACCCGGGCAGGTGGAGGTCGTTAGCCGTGGGAGACAATTCACCTAGGAGAGCAAACTCCGAACAACAAACCCGGGCAGGTGGAGCTCGTCAGCCGTGGTAGGCAATACACCTAGGAGAGCAAACTCCGAACAACAAACCCGGGCAGGTGGAGCTCGTCAGCCGTGGTAGGCAATCTGCCTAGGAGAGCAAACTCCGAACAACAAACCCGGGCAGGTGGAGCTCGTCAGGCCTGGTAGGCAATCTGCCTAGGAGAGCAAACTCCGAACAACAAACCCGGGCAGGTGGAGCTCGTCAGCCGTGGTAGGCAATCTGCCTAGGAGAGCAAACTCCGAACAATAAACCCGGGCAGGTGGAGGTCGTCAGCCGTGGTAGGCAGTCTGCCTAGGAGAGCAAACTCTAAATAAACCCGGGCTTATGGTGCTCGTTATACTGTCGTAGACAATCCACGCCATGGGAACACCAAAGAAAAGGAAAATAAAAAAGAACACCAGAAAAATGGAAAATACAGAAACGAAACATCAAGAAAAGAAACAAAAAGATCATCCACCTTTAGGCCCTAACATCGCCAAAATTATGGGTGGGTCTCTTCTGGGAGGAAAGCGGCTCACCCAGACCAACGAACATCAACAAAAGGATGATATGAATAAATGAACATAAAAAAAACAAAGAAAAACACATCAAGGAAAGAAAAATATAACAAACATCATCCACCTTCCGGCCCTGACTAACATCACCAAAATTATGGGTGGGTCTCTTCTGGGGAGAAAGCGGCTCACCCAGACCAAAGAACATCAACAAGGGATGATATAGAAAAGAACACCCAAAAAATATGGAAAAAGAACAGAAAAAATATCGAAAAAGAAAAGCAACAGAAATAAATGAACAACATCAAGAAAAGAAAAATACAAAGAAACATCATCCACCTTTCGGCCCCAAACAACATCACCAAAATTATGGATGGGTCTCTTCTGGGAGGAAAGCGGCTCATCCAGACCAAGGAACATCAACAAAAGGATGATGGGAAAAAAAATAACAACAGAAAACATCAAAAAGAAGTAAAAAGAAAAAGAACAGGAAAACATCGAAAAAGAAAACAAAAGCAATAAAAAGAACGAAACAAACGACGTCAAGAAAATAAAATAAAACAAACATCATCCACCTTTCGGCCCTAACAACATCTCCAAAATTATGGGCGGGTCTCTTCTGGGAGGAAAGCGGCTCACCCAGACCAACGAACATCAACAAAAGGATGATAGGAAAAAAGAACACCAAAAAAGAACATCAAAAAAGAAAACCAACAGCAAGAAAACACAAAGGAAAAAAGAAAGAAAAAGAAAAAAAAAAGAAAACAAATAGAAAAAAAGAAAAGAAAGAAAGAAAAGGAAAAGAAAAAACAAAATAACAAAATAAAATAAAAATAAATAAACAAAATAATATAAACAAATAAATAAATAAATACACAATATAGTAAAGTTAACTAACTGACTCTAACTGCTTAGCTAACTATCAAACTATCTGTTTAACTAACCTACCTAACTAACGGTAATACAGCTGTTTGACTACCCATTAACAAACAAACTAACAAACCACTTAACGATCTAACATGGATAGTGAGGTAAGGTGGGATTAGACTTACAGGAGCTGCCTTGTATAGACTAACCGGCCTCTTGCAGACTCCTTACGTTCTTATGTTCTTTTACGTTTAAGAATATGGCCCTTAAACCCCACTCACACCTGTACTAATACCTGACTGGTTGGGTGACTCTTCTACCTCTGCCTGCCTCCCCTCCTGCTACTGTCTCCGCTATCAGCACACAATCTACGCTCCCCCATAAAACCCATACCTAACCTAACCTAACCTTCTGTATACCCCCTTCATACCTGTGCTAATACCTGGCTGGTTGGGTGACTCCTTCTACCTCTGCCTGCCTCCCCTCCTGTTACTCTCTCCGCTATAGGCACAAATCTTCCCTCCCCCATAAAACCCACACCTAACCTAACCTAACCTTTCTGTATACTCCCATTCACACCTGTACTAATACCTGGCTGGTTGGGTGACTTCTACATCTGTCTGCCTCCTCCTGTTACTGTCTCCGCTATCAGCACACAATCTTCCCTCAACCATAAAACCCACACCTAACCTAACCTAACCTTCCTAACCTAACCTTACTGTATATCCCTTCATACCTGTGCTAATACATGACTGGCTCACTTCCCTACATTCAACCACTAACCCCCCCCCCCCTCACCCACCCACCCACACACACACACACGCATAAAACTATCAAACCCTCATTTAAAACAATATGTCAAACACTCACAAGAAAAAAACACCAGGACGCAACACTGTATAAGGCAAAGATGATGGTGGGAAGAGGGGTGAAGGGGGGGGAGGTCACACGATAACCTACGCATTACCCCTGCGCGCTCCTCCGTCCCCTTGGCCCGTGACCCCGCGCAGGTAACAGCAGACCCCCTCAGCCGACGACACAGGACCGATTGTGGCACGCAGGTTACCTCAGTTTACCTTTCCCAGGCATATCCATTTCACTGACCCACGCGTGAGGAGGAGGAGGATAAAATAGCAAAGGAAAAAGAAGACGAGGTTGAGGTCAAGAAAGGGGAGCTAGCGAGAGGGAGGAAAAGGAGGAGGAGGAGGAGGAGGAGGAGGAGGAGAAGAAACCCAACGTGGCGGGTGAGGTAGTGTAGGCTGCGGGGTCAACTAAGCTCCACACCATTATCCCCTATTTTCAAGAGTAAAAAAAAAAGTCCTTGAATTGGATTTTCAAAGCGTTTCCATGACTGTTGAAGGTTTGTAGAAAAGATATATGAAGAGATAGTGATGTTTCATGAAGTAGATTATGAGATACTGGCACGGACCTAAAACGAATCTTTACCTCGAAATTTTTAAGAATATGGCCCCTTATGTTCTTACGAGTATAGAGGTTTTGCAGTGACGTCACGAAATAGCGTCGTCTGCACCTTGTGCGTCGTCTGCAGACCCGCTGGTGGTCACCTCCCCAGCAGAGTGACCAGACGGACCACGTGTGCCCCCTCCCTAAGTCACTACCCGCGGGCAACAGGCAGGACCTGCAGCATCATTTGTGTTAAGTGATTACGCGAGATCGCTTGAGAATGCTGCGAAGCTAAGATACATCGAACAAATCAGTGCTTTTGTGGTTCATGAAGTGTGATTCCAGAAGTGGCTCGGCGAGTGTTAATGCCTTCACCTGGCTGTATTTCGTGTAATAATTCTCTCAAATACGGTGGACGGCCAGTAATCAAAGCTTGGTGTGTCAAAACACATAACTTAAATACTATCCTTGCTTTTATTGGCAACCAGTGGAGCTCTATCAGAACAGGAGTAATTCTCTCTCGTGGTGGAGTTCCTTGATTAATCTCGCTGCTCTATTTAAGACCATCTGTAATTTCCTTAATTGGAGCTTTGGCAGGTTATAGTGGATTGAGTTGCAATAATCCACTCTTGATATGATATTGTTAATCAACAATTTCTTGATAGAATCTTCATCCAGGTATTTCTTGATAAAAGCAATATTTCTAAGGTGATATCCGGCAATCCTTACGACATTATTTATCTGACATTTCAGTGTCAAATTGGAATCCAACAACACTCCCAAGTCACGAACACTTTCAACAATATGAATATCATTACCACCTATAATCATGTTACCGTCACCAAAATAACGTAGTGTCCTTCTTCCCCACAAGCATGAATTCAGTCTTATCATCGTTTAATTTCAATTGCTTATAATGCATCCAATCCTTGACTGATTTATTAATAACACTATTGATCTTAGCACTTGTATTTTCAATATCAGTGATGGAAAAGTAGAACTGGGTGTCATCAGCAAATAACTTGAATCCTACACCATGTTGTTGTAGTATCCTGGATAAACTAATCGTGTATATACAAAATTAAATAGGTCCCAGCACACTTCCTTGTGGAGCTCCTCTTGTCAGAGCTTCATGTGAAGAAAAACAATTTCCAATTTGCACGCAATAACTTCTGGTTTGTAAATAACTCTACTTTAACGCATTGTCTACCACTCCAATGTTCCTTAAGTCTGTTACAAGCAATTCATGAACAACCGTATCAAATGCTGCACTAAGATCTAGAAGAACCAATATAGCACATTTACCCCCATCCATCATTTCTAGTAAATCATTAACAACAGAACAAAAAGTAGTCTCAGTAGAAAATATTGGCCTATATGCAGACTGACTATCAGGCAAGACATGGACCTTCTCCAAGTGTTCCATCAACTGCTCAATAATTGCATACTCTAATAACTTAGACAAAAAGGCAAATTTGATACTGGTCTATAAGAGCTTACATTTTGATAATCAAGTTTTCCCTTTAAGACTGGTTTTATAACAGCTCGCTTTTCAGAATCCGGAAATTTACATGAAGAAATACTAGTATTGACAATTCTTAGCACCATATCCATGAAACTAGGAAAATTATCTGCATCCATGATATCTAATACAGGCAATGGGTCACTGGCACAATATGTTTTCTTAGCTTTCTTGAAAAGTCGAACAAGATCATCCTTCCTAATGATTTTAAAACACTGCAATCTACAATCCACCTCGACATCAGCAACAGGCATAAAAGGTGTGTACACAAATTCCGATACAATATTCATAATCTGACTCTTGAAAAAACTACAAAAGTTATCCGCTAAATCTTTATCACAGAAACCATCGGGAAGCTTTCTTCTCAAAGTAGTACCAGTAAGACTATTGAAAAGTTGATATAATTTGTTCATATCTGATCCTGCCTCAAGAATTTTAGTATGATGATAGTTTCTTTTACTCCTACTTATCAAGTCATTATAGCGATTTCTCACATTTTTATAATCCTCCCAGGCCACAACAGATCCCTCATTTCTCCATTTACGTTCCTTGCGTCGTTTCTCTCTTTTCAGTGTCAAAATTTCACCATTAAACCAGGGAGATCTATCCTTTACAGTAATGACCTTCTCTAGGATCGGACACACATTGTTATATTGTGTCTTAATCACCTCATTATAAAAGTCAGTAAGACAATTCACACAATTTGATTTAAATAACAAATCATTGTGAACACACTCTCGTCATATCTTCATAAAAAGTCTGACTAATTTCACTGATAAATGTAGCAGCAGAGAAACCCACCTTATTCCTAAAATAAATGTTCTTAGTTACCTTACATATTGGCAATAATAATCTAAATGTTATGAGCCTGTGAACTGGGGAAATAGTAAATTCATGTTCAACATCCACCCTACCTATGATATTGTTTACATCATCACTAATGACTAAGTCTAACATATGGCCAGTTGATGAAGTTATTATGCTCACCTTGTTTGACAACTGATAAGATTCAAGAAGCTCACAGAAAGAAACTGTGTTATGGTTTTCATGATCATCCATCCATATATTGAAGTCACCAACAATGAAAACTTTAAAAGAAACCATATCAATTGAGTCCAACAACGCACTAAATTCATCAAAGAAGAGATTAACACTTGACCAAGGTGGCCTATAAATAACAAGGTATGCTACCCACTGGTTTTGATGCTTAAAATTAACTTCAATATATTCAAAACTTGATACTTTCACTCGTGTCAACACCCTCAGGTGAGAAAAAATATTCGACAAGAAAATGCCTACACCACCCCCTCGTCTGCCCTCTCTGGGGCTATGAAAGAAAGTGTGAGTAGCAGGTGTCATCTCAGTAACTCTACTTGTGTCATGCTCATTCAACCAAGTCTCAGAAATAGCTAAAATATCAAGTGATTGCTCATTTAACATTTCCCTAATTTGAATAGTCTTGTTACCCACAGATTGAATATTAACAAAAGCACAATTTAAATATTCAATAGTAGACCTAGACCACAATTTAAATATTCAATAGTAGACCTAGACCACAATTTAAATATTCAATAGTAGACCTCACCATCCTTCCGTGCCACGTGTCCGTCGTGGTGGTTTACCTGCCTTTGTAGTATCCACAAGTCAGGGTGACTGTGTACTGCAAGGCGAGGGAAGGATTTGGAAGGTCGAGAGGCGGCGTGTTGCAGAGAGGAACGAGAGAGGACTGAAGGAAGACTCCAAGACTCCAGACCACGAGGTAGACAAGGTGTGGTTTCGGCTTCGCCCATCTCCAGCTAAGTACATATTTTGCTAAGGATGTTTTAAGATGGTTAGCTAGGTAGCTGTGTGCCTGGAATTAACTTATTCATTATTTTCCAGAGAGTTTCTTCGTTGCTGTAAATAAACTTAAGAGCAGGTTCATCTGGCCTTTGTTTGTCCTATGGGTGTGTGACTGGTCATAAATAATAAAGACGAGAAGGGGCTGTAAGTCTGAGAACTCAATTTTCAGATACTTTATTTTATATTTTTTTGCTGAAATTTTTTTCGAGATCTCAAGAAGTCCAGACCTTTCAAGAACCCCACACCCGCTCTTCTGGATTCGCTGGAAATCTATAAAATGACACAGCATCTCTCCCGTGTCGGTTAGAACATCCAACCGCACAGCATGCGTATCCCATGACGAACACAGAGTACTTGTGCTGCAAGTTCTGCAGCCGCCACCAAGGTTTGCTTTGATAACTGACCACCAAGATGGCCGTGCAGGCCCGCGTGACCCCCGCACCCCCACTAATGACGTCAGCTGCAGAACCTCTATTGCATTCACTAAGTCTTCCCGATCGTTCGTAGGGGATGAACAAGGAAGCAGAGGTCAAGGTGAGGCTGCAGGTTCTTAAGAGGCTTATGTGATGGTGCAGAAAGTCATGGAAGGAACGTCTTTCAGGTTTAAGATCTAAAGGTTATTCACAGCATTCGGTAACTCAACAAATACTCGTCTGTGTGTGTGTGTGTGTGTGTGTGTGTGTGTGTGTGTGTGTGTGTGTGTGTGTGTGTGTGTGTGTGTAATAATAATAATAATAATAATAATAATAATAATAATAATAATAATAATAATAATTACAATAATAATAATAAACGGTTTATTGAGTGATTGCAGCTGTAAAGCTGAAAATATACATGTTAAAATACAATATTGAAACAAAATATAAAAAAAAGTACAATGTGAAAGGGGGTCTGGGGTAGTGGGGGGGAGGTGAAGTGGTGGAATGCAGTGCGTTAGTGCGGTAGGAAGCGGTGTGGTTTTCCGGGTGACGGGTCAGGTGTTTAAGCCCCAGGTCAACCCCTGGTGAAAAAAGGGTCAGGTCGCTTTAGATGGCAGGGGTGCAGGTAGAAGCGGTGTCGGCCGTCACTCAGCTTAGTGATGACCAGCTAATCTCTCCAGCCGGTGAGACAAGATAGGAAGAGGTGGACCGAGAAGCGGTAGGCGTGGAAACATCTAACGTCTTCACTGCCCCATGCCACTTGCCCCTGCCACTTGCCCCAACCATGACTCCACCTGAATGACGGGCCTCAACACTGCACTGCACCTGAACCGAATTCTTCCAGCAGCATGATGGTCGGGCTGGTGTACCTGACTGACTTCTTCCTGATGTTCCAATTTCTAACATGTTCAGATAAATCTTGGGTCGGCACTGTCAGACCCCTCCACACCTCACATCAACAATTTCCAAAGGCCAAACAGAAGACAAATCAGGTTCTAATGAGTGTTTTTTAGGGTTCTTGGTACAAAGGAAGGGCCAAACTACCACCAAGGTTATTAAGCTACCCAAAGAAATGCCCAAAGCTCCTAGGAAAACCGTGTCAAATATGTGTGCTTGCGCCGATATGTTTAAGAGTATGTTTGTCAAGGTCAGGAGGTTTAGATGGTTATAGGACGGACTGAAGCCAGGAGAACGGCGGGAACTACTTCAATCGAGTCCAAGTATGATTATACCTTCACCAGGTTTCTAAGGAATATGATCAAAACAACCAAAAGTGGAAGTGTAAACATGTTGAGGTACAAAGTCCAATACACCTCCCGTACTCTCCAGTAGACCGCGACAGGACCCAGGGAAAGCGGCAGCCCGACCCGGCAATTGTGAGTGGTGCCTCGTGGGAAGAGACGCCCGTTGCGGTGATGTAGAGACGCACACTGCCTAGTAGCAGAATGTCAGCTGCCTGAGTGCCCGTAGATGATGATGCCGGGGTAGACGGTGAGCCAGTGACGAACAAACGGTGTCAGCTCGGCGAGGAGACGAGACTGGGTAGGTGGGACGGAGGCGCAAGCAGGCCGTGCCCAGTGGACTGCGGGGCTCCAAGGTTGAGAGGGAGGAAAGGGGACGCAGGTCCTGGACCGTTCTTGGGTCAGTTCCGCTCTGCCTCAGCTCTCGGGCAACCACACCACCTTGGCTCGCTTCGACGCTGCGTGGAGTCAGGGGGCCGACCGTGAGGCTAAATGAGACTGCATCGCCACCAGGAGCAGTTTCGGGTCGGCGAACAAAGCAGGCTGGGTGAAGCAGGCTGAGTGTAGCGGTAAGCTGGGAATAATCGAAAGAGCATCAACCCTTATACTGGTGTGTGTGTGTGTGTGTGTGTGTGTGTGTGTGTGTGTGTGTGTGTGTGTGTGTGTGAGTGTACGTGTGTGTGTGTTAGTGATAGTTCAGCCCTCACATAACCCCCCTTACAAAAATCTACCGTAGGTAGATTAAACTGAACTAACACGATACAACAAGAAATAAGCAACCATAAATGACAAAGAGGAACGGCTAACGTTCACCTCCGAAGGAGCGACTCAGAAAGTCTGCTCCCACGTTGTCTCGGCCGGCAAGATGAACCAACCGGAACGGGTAGTTCTGCAGCTGAAGGGCCCACCTCATCAGTCTGTCGTTGGAGCACTTGGACTTGTGGAGATATACCAGAGGTTTATGGTCTGTTTCTAAAATGAACTCTTTACCTCTGAGGTAGAAGTCAAACTTGGAGATCCCGAACAAGATGGCAAGGGCTTCTCGTTCGATGGGGGCATATCTCCTTTCCCGGTCAAGCAGCTTCCGACTGGCATACCAGACTGGATGGGGGGGTGTCTTGTAGCACTGCAGCAGCACAGCTCCCAACCCGAAGTTCGAGGCGTCTGTCCTAAGAACAAATTGCAGGGCGGGGTTAGGTAATCGTAGGACTGGCTGCGATGACAAGGCGTCCTTCAGTTGTTCGAACCGTGATAACAAGTCCTCAGTCCACGGCAGCGGCTCACGTTGGGGTTTCCGGAGAAGGTCGGAGAGAGGTCCCGTGAGCTCGGCAGCCATGGGGATGAAACAGCGGTAGAACAAAACCATCCCCAGGAAGCTGCGAAGACTTTTCTTTGTAGTCGAAGGGCTGATCTGCTTCAGGGCCTCAGTCTTGTCCCGCATGGGGCGAAGGTGCACCCCGTCAATCACAAACCCCAAGTACTGGATAGAAGGGAGGCCAAACCGACACTTGGATGGTTTCGCCGTCAGCCGGTGATGACGGAGCCGCTCAAGGACAGATGTTATAGCTGTTAGGTGACTGTGACAATCTGACGAGTAAATGAAGACGCTATCAAAATAAAAGGAGATGTTAGGCAGATCCGCGAGAACAGTCCTCATGAGGCGGATGTAGGTGGAGCAGACGGTGACGAGACCGAAGGGAAGTCGACAGAACTCTATCAATCCTTGGTGGGTGGAAAAAGCAGTGGGAGGCTTGGCACGGTCGGTCAAGGGGATATTATAGTAGGCCTTGCACAAGTCAAGCTCCGAAAAGTAGGTAGCTCCTGCAAACTTGTGCAAGTCCCCTTCGACGGAACAGGTGGGCTCAGCATCAAAAAGAGTAACGGAGTCAAATTGCCTGAAGTCTATGGCCATTCGGTAGCTCCGGTCAGACTTGCGTACCATTACCACGGGAGAGCAGTGTAGAGAGGACGACGGCTGGATGATGCCTAGTTGGAGGAGGTTGTCAACTTCCTTCTCAAAGTAAGGACGGAGGTGGATCGGCACAGGGTAGTTTTTCGTGCGGACTCTGTTGGTGGTGGTTAAAATTATGTCATGTTGCAGGGTGTTGGTGCAACCTGGAGTCTCTTAAAATACGTCCTTAAAGGTGGAAAATACGTTTTCTAGCGATGCGCGCTGGTTCCACTCCAGGGACTTGTTGATGTCCAGCGCTGGGTTGAGGGCGTAGTCAGGAACGGAACAGACCAAAGGACAGGGAACAAGGTCGTCAGGGTCCTCTGCTTCCAAAGGTCCTGTGGGTGAACAGTCATCATCCGGCGCTGAAGTATCGTCCATGACATACGCTAAGTTTACTTGAGCGCGGCGATGGTACCTTTTTAGGAGGTTGGCGTGGTACAGCTTAGGCCCCCTCGGGTCATCAACCACCTTGTTTGAATGGGCCAAGCCAGGAAACGAGCAACTTCTTGGTAGAGTCAGGGAGAAGAACTAGGACCTCGTCGCCAGGCTTGAATTGTCTATCTTGGGATCGCAGGTCAAAATAAGACTTGTACTTTGCAGTACTTACGTCAGCCTCCCGGGCGGCGAGCTGAGCACATTCGGTCAGTTTCTCTCTGAGCTCGATGACGTATTGCAGACTCGTCCGTTCTTCCCTCTGCAGGTCATGGTCTTTTCATAAGTCCTTCGGGACAGACAAGGGCCCTCGCACAGTGCGCCCGTAGAGTAGGTCGAAGGCCGACAAACCGGTGCGGTCACTGGGCATTTCCCTGGGGGCAAACAAAGTCGGAATAAGGTAGCGATGCCACTCTCTAGGCTTCTCGCTGCAAAGCTTCCGTAAAACAGCTTTGAGGGGCCCATGCAGCCTCTCCACTCGACCATTACCACTCGGATGAAACGGTGTGGTGAACTGGGGCCTTACACCAAGCAGCTTGTGAAGCTCGGCCATTAGCTGAGAGGTGAACTGCGTACCTCTGTTGCTCAGGATTTCCTGGGGAATTCCGACCCTGGAAAATATAGACAGAAGAGCCTCAGCAACAGATACAGAGTCCACATCCTAGAGTGGAATGGCTTCAGGGAATCCTGTGGCAAAGTCAATCAGAGTGAGAATATACCTGTGTCCTTCTGCAGACAGCGGAGAGAGAGGGCCCACCACATCCACAGCAACTCTGGAGAATGGTTCCGTGACGACAGGCAATGTTTGGAGGGGGACGGGTTTAACCTGGCCCTTATAAGACTTACGCTGGCATATGTCGCAGGACCGACAGTAGTCACGGATATCGGCCCCCATGCCAGGCCAGAAGAAGTTATCGCTCACCTTCAATTCCGTCTTCCGATGACAGAATTGACCGGCGAGGGGACTCTCGTGGGCCACTTGTAGCACGATTTGACTGCAGTCAGAAGGGAGCACCAACGTCCGAATCCCGACCTTGCCGGGCCGGCTAGAAGCGACACAGTCTCTATACAGGAGTCCATTCGTCCAGGAGAACTTGTAGGACGCACCATTCCGGGCTACATCGGGCAGTCCGGCAGTAGCCTTGGCGCGCACAGCGCCGAGGGAGGGGCAGGTCTCCTGTAAACGAGCAAAGTCGGCGGGGGTTACCTTGAGTGGTTGTAAGTCGGTGTGAGGGCAACTAACAACTTAGCGGCCGAACGACCGGGGCACTCCTGCCGCCCGCCTGCATCTTGCCGTTCGAAGCTGTTCAACTACCAAGGCGCAGCGAACCACCTGCCTCACTCCCGCTGCTCGTTCGCCTGACGCCGTTCGACGCCTCGGTCGACTGAACCACTTAGACTTCTCAACCCGCTGTGGGAGGCGACTTGGTTGCCGCCCGCGCCTTCCCCGTCAGACAGCGGCCGAGCCTCGCCCTGAACACTTGATTCTGCTATAGCTACAGCCCTGCTCTCACTCGGGCTAACTCAGATACCGTGGACTCGATCTGGGTGCCTTACCTCTCCCGTCTCCACGCCCTGGACTCCCGTGACTGCCGTGAACTTGACGCCCCTTCTCCTTCTGCGCCTTCCTCGTCTACCACGTCTACACCACTTCAAGGACGAAGCTGTGCTGCCTCGTCATTGCCAGTTAAAGGACGAGACGCCCCGAAGAGGAAGAAGCCGTGCAACAGGTCATTGCTGAGTCCGGCGTGCTGAAGCCTTCGTGTTGGAGACTTCAGATTGTGAGGCCTGTTTTGGGGTTTTCTTACTTTACTTAAAGTAAACTGGTGTCTAACCATTTATCTTGTTGTTTGTTATCCCTTCCGATTACAGCACCCAACTCTGGATCCTTGACATGTGGCGACCTCGCCAGGATTGGGTCAACTGCTAATCGGAAGGGTTGGCTTGTTAAGTCGCCTTTGCGCGCCACTTGCTGTCTGCGGCCCGGAAGCAAGTGCTTAATCCTTTACCGTTCTATTGGGCTGTTGTATGCCCACGGTGGGATTTGTTGGTGCTGCCATAGCACTCTTTCAGCCCTTGTGCTGACCTTGCTACCCAATCACTCGTTTGAGAATTGGGTGGGCTTCTATGCCCCTTAGTACCCTTTTTGTAGGGCTTTTTTGCTATTTTTTCTTATTTCCTTTTGTGTTTTGTTTCTTCGTTTGTTTTGGTTATGTGTTGCATTTTCTTGGTCTTGTTTTGTTGTTGAGTTTTTGTTCTTTATAGGGTTGTTTATTTGTGTCATTGTCTTTGTTGGGATTATTTTGGTTTGTTCTCTTTTATTAATAATGTCCAACTTTGAGGTGTTTAAAGCTCAGGCTGTAGCCTTGGGGCTGGAGGGTGAGGATCTCGGTCGCTACGTCGTCCAGCAGCAAGCCATCGAGAGGGACGAACGAGCTGCCGAGAGAGAGGAAAAACGTCTCCTTGCCGAGAGAGAGGAAAAACGTCTCCTTGCTGAGAGGGAAGAAAAACGTCTCTTAGCTGAAAAAGAAGAGAAACGCCTTCTTGCTGAGAGGGAGAAAGAAGAGCGGGCTGCTGAGAGAGAGAAAGAAGAGCGGACTGCTGAGAGAGAGTTCCAACTTGCCAAGATGCAAGTGGAAAAAGAAATAGAACTCGCCCGTGTTGTCGCCCAGGGGAAAACGGCTTCTCCTTCCTGCGAGAACGTGAGAGGACCGAAATTGCCCACCTAGCAAGTGGGAGAGGACATCAACAACTACCTAGTCCGCTTTGAAAGGGTGGCTGAACTTCTGCGGATCGACAAAGAAAGCTACGCTGCGAGGTTGGGTTATCTCCTCACGGGTAAGGCCACTGAATTGTATACTTCCCTGTCAGCTGACGTAACTGAAGATTACGCTCTTTTAAAGAAAGCTCTCCTCACGGGCTTCACTAAAACGGCGGATAACTACCGCCAAGACTTCCGTCACGCCAGGATTAGAGTTGGTGAAAACTACCAGCAGTTCTCCATCCACCTGACTCGGTGGTTGTTCCAGGCGTGGTTGGAGGCCTCTGACGTCCCCTGCACTTACGAAGAGCTCTGGGAGTTTATGCTCCTGGATCAGTTTCTAACTAATCTTGCCCCAGATTTGAGGATATTCATCAAGGAGCGCCGGCCGAAACATCTTCCCGACGCAGTGAGACTTGCCGACGACTGGTCGTCTGCCCGCAATGCCTACCCTAAAGCTTCATCTCCTAATTCCCGAGACCCCTCTAAGGCTGCTTCACCCACGAAATCTTCAGAATCCTATCCGGGAGCCTCCTCCAAGACCTCTGCCCAGCCCAGTACAGCAACCCTGAGGTGTCACCAATGCGGGGAAGAAGGCCATCTACGTCCGCGCTGCCCGAAGAATCCCCGCGCCTTCAAAGATGTCGAACCTGCTAAACCATCATATCAGGTAGGCTTTTGCCATAGTGACAAAAGTGTCCCGAAGTTTTTTGTTTCGGGCAATGTTAACGGGTCTTGGAGCTCCAACATCATCAGAGATACTGACTGTTACTGTGTGATCGTCTCTGAACACTTGCTACCTGATATAGATGTTGAGAGTTGTCCAAAGGTCTCCCTTGCTGACTACCTAGGACGAGTGGACAAGTTTCCCGTGGTGAGATGCCACTTAAGCTGTCCCTACTTCACCGGTTGGACTGAGGTTGTACGAGCTCCTATTAAGTTGGTTGGCGCCCTCATCGGAAACGTCCCTGGGGTAAGGGATCCCCATGACCCTGACTCTTCTCAATCTCAATCTGATTCCTCCAGAACATCCTCATCTTCAAAGTTGCCGCGAAGGACTTCTACTCCTCTTGTTCCGTCGTCCCCTGCAGCCATTCAGGTACACGCCGTTACCACTCGTGCTGGTAGGTTGAAGAGGCTTCATCCACTTGTCCTTCCGGAACCTCTACCTCCTTCAGTAACCCCTCAAGACTTCGCTCAGCTTCAAGCCTCCTGTTCCTCCTTAGCAGCGATACGGCAGAAAGCCTCATCTGGACACGTCGACAAAGCACGGAACGGATCCTCCTTCCAGTACCTGTATCGCAACGGATTTATCTACAGGAAGTGCCTCACCTCCCTGCTTTCTAACAAGGTAGGCCAACACTGTCTAGTTGGGCCATGGGTCTCTCCGCGGCCCATGAGAGTCCCTTGGGTGGACATTTCTCTCGTCATAAAATGGAGATAAAAATCTTTCAATATTTCTTCGGGCCAGGTATAGGAGCAGACATCCGTGCTTACTATCGTTCCTGTGATAAGTGCCAACGGATGTCGGGGAAGGGTCGTGTACGTCCTGTCTCCCTCCAACCCTTATCTATCGTTACATAACTACTTCCCCAAGTTGCCATCGACCTCGTTGGACCCTTGTCTCCACCAGCTACGGAAGGACTTCTTGTCAGCCCCGTTCCCGTAATGGAGGAGCCATCACCTGACGCCAGCTCCACAGAACTTCCCCTCGATTAACCACTTATGGACGACCGGGATGCATTCTCCACCTCGCCTGGCTCTACTTCAACGATTCAGCAGGACATCGTCCGGGTGTTGAGACTGGCCTTGGGCCTACCGGCCTACAGGTACCGTGTCGTTCATATGGTCGGGAAATATAATGTGGGGGCCGATTTATTGAGTAGACTTCCTGCATAAGTCACTCCTCCTTTGTTTCCTTGTCAGTTTCCCCCCTGTTTTAGTTTATTGGCTTATGTTCTTTTTTCTTTCCACTTGGTAGTTGTTTGTGGAATCTACCTGGATGAGATTTTTATATGGGGGACTGTGTGAGGGCAACTACCAACTTAGAGGGCGAACGACCGGGGCACTCCTGCCGCCCGCCCGCATCTTGCCGTTCGAAGCTGTTCAACTACCAAGGCGCAGCGAACCACCTGATTCACTCCCGCTGTTCGTTCGCCTGACGCCGTTCGACGCCTCGGTCGACTGAACCACCGAGGCTTCTCAACCCGCTATGGGAGGCGACTTGGTTGCCGCCCGCGCCTTCCTCGTCAGACAGCAGCCGAGCCTCGCCCTGAACACTTGATTCTGCTATAGCTACAGCCCTGCTCTCACTCGGGCTAACTCAGATACCGTGGGCTCGTTCTGGGTGCCTTACCTCTCCCCTCTCCACGCCTTGGACTCCCGTGACTGCCGTGAACCTGACGCCCCTTCTCCTCCTGCTCCTCCCACGTCTACACCACTTCAAGGACGAAGCTGTGCTGCCTCGTCATTGCCAGTTAAAGGACGAGACGCCCCGAAGAGGAAAAAGCCGTGCAACAGGTCATTGCTGAGGCCGGCATGCTGAAGCCTTCGTGTTGGAGACTTCAGATTGTGAGGCCTGTTTTGGGGTTTTCTTACTTTACTTAAAGTAAACTGGTGTCTAACCATTTATCTTGTTGTTTGTTATCCCTTCCGATTACAGCACCCAACTCTGGAACCTCGACAGTCGAGGAGAACAAGCGGATGCAGGCGTCTCACACGCGCTGAAGCAGCACGAGTCTGAACAATACAGGCTAATTCAGACTCGGAAGGAGAGGAGACGCCCTGAAGCGAAGTAGAGGAATCTTGCGTAACAGGCGTAGCACGGAGAGGAAGACGAGCATCTTGTTCCTGAGGAGTGGAGATTGAAGCAGGCGCCGTTAAATCAGATGTAGAGACTGGGTCGCCAGGCTTACGGGCCCCAGGAATGTCGCCAATCACAGCGGTTGCAAACTTGATAGGTGCACGGATGGCATCAGCCCAGCCTTCATAGTAGGGACACTTTAGGTAGCACCGAACGACGGGGAAGGTGTCTGGCCGACCTAGGTAGTCGTAAACGGTTACCTTCTTACAGTTACGTTCCAACATCTGGCAAGGCCTCTTCGGAGACGATGAGGCTGGAACAACCGGCGTCACGGATGACTATAGAAGTCCAGGCGCCGTTGATGGTCCCCGCAACACAGTCATTGGAAACTTTCCCGTCCTCCCAACAGAAGCCTACGTTAACTGAGGAGGACGGCGCCTCCTTGAAGGCGCTAGGATTCTTAGGGCACCTGGGGCGGATATGGCCTACCTCCCACTTCAGGAAAGGGGCAGCCCGACCCGGCAATAGAGTATTTTCACTCACGTGACCTTGTGACGTTTTCATGACGTCACGAAGTAAACATGGCCGCCATGTGTGACAGTCTATCCTTACTGAGGGACCAGCAAGTGAGGGAGAGAGCGTGCCTCGTTATGGAATCGTAGTAAATCGAGTACTCCAAATATTATTTTTCGCTCTCTCTGCTGGACATGACTTATTATGAGAGGATGGTTACTTACGTCAGGTTTCGTTGCCCTAAATTACGGCAGCTTTACGTGGTAACCAAGGCAAGCATTAGAGGAAGAAATGGGTTTCACAAAGATACGCACTGTCTACATACCTAACAATGACTACATAGTGCTTCAACAAAGACTTTATCTACATATTTAACAATAAGTGATGTTTCAGAAAGTGCCAACATTCATCTGCATGTGTACTACCTACCACACAGGCTAACCCAATTTTAGGGGGTTGGTCATTCACATAGCGAGTGTCTATATATATAACTAAGTAATATTTGAACAATGATGATCGCAACATGTCTAATAATAACTAATGTATCAAAGTGCCAACAATCATCATCACTCATACCTACCATACATTAATAGCCTTTGGGGCTGGCCACTACTACATCTAGTCATGAGGAATTAACGCTTAATAAAGGCTAAATAACTTGACAAACAAGTGAAAATTCACTTCACTGTCGTACAATGTCACTAATCTTTGCTTGACACCTCTGGAATAAACTATCTGAATCTGCAGGTGTGTTATATGATGACACTGGAAACACCTACAAGGACTGAGGAAACACTGTCTCTACTCGCTATTGTATATGACTGAAACATCACTCCTACCTGTCATGAAGTGCTTTCCACAGACTCTCCAGTGTTCAGGGTTTGAAGTCTGGGCTCTGGAGATCCTCACTAACCATAGACTACTTTCAGCAATCAACTCCCTCTGCTCACCTTGCCGCGTTGGTATTTTAGACAGGCGGTAAAACGATAAACTTGGGTGTTTATCTGTAATATTTCCACACCCAATGACACAGCAAAGATGTGGCATTTCTGTCCACAGACGGGGCACCAGTACTTGATGTGAACACCACAAATTGAGGCTAAATACTCGCGTCCCGCCAATCCAGTGGCCATGAAACCTCCCGGCAAGGTCCCCCAACAACTGAATCGGCTGATCCCGCCAACCCATAATGTACCGCGGCCGTGACGTCATGGATTGGCGCGACGTCACACGAAACTTCTCTATTGTGAGTGGTGCCTCGTGGGAAGAGACGCCCGTTGCGGTGATGTAGAGACGCACACTGCTTCGTAGACGTCACTCTTTGGAGGAGGACGGGCTCAGCAGAATGTCAGCTGCCTGAGTGCTCGGACATGATGACGCCGGGGTAGACGGGGAGCCAAGGACGAACAAACGGTGTCAGCTCGGCGAGGAGACGAGACTTGGTAGGTGGGTTGGAGGCGCAGGCAGATCGTGCCCAGTGGACTGCGGGGCTCCAAGGCTGAGAGGGAGGAGAGGGGACGCAGGTCCTGGACCGCTCCCGGGTCAGTTCCGCTCTGCCTCAGCTCTCGGGCAACCACACCACCTAGTATCCAGATCAGACCCGATGACATACCGTTTTTTGCAAATATCTTCCAAACGAAGACTCGGATCGACATGGGGCTTTGACACAGATTGTTTCACACATTCCGCTAATTTTCGACGCTGTTGTGCATTGCCAGATGCCGTTAACTATGGCGTTTACTCTTGTCTGTGATGGCAAAACCTGCGTGAGCCACTTACACATTCGGACAGGTGAGGCGTGACGTATTTGTGACGTGTATCCACCACCTACCTCCACCCCTGGCTTTCCCTACTCCCATCCCTCCCTTTCCTAATTGCTAATAGAAATTTTAGATCAGAATTTGAAATAACGGGTTATCAGATGTTTCACAAAGACAGAAGGGGCAGAAAGGGAGGTGGAGTTGCGCTATATGTTAAAGACTCACTTAAATGTTTAGTTAACAATTCAGTCAAAACTAACATGGATTCAGAATCAGTTTGGGTGGACGTTTACAAAGGGAAAGAAAAACTAACTCTAGGAGTTATGTACAGGCCACCCAACCTTAACAGGCAGGACACGAGTATATTACTACAGGAGATTGGCAGGGCGAGTATGAGTAGAAATGTCTGCGTAATGGGGGACTTTAATTATAGGAATATAGACTGGGAAGACCTAGTGGGTGACCTGGGAGCCGATGACTTTCTTGAAGTTATACAAGATAATTTCCTTAAGCAGGTAGTTACTGAGCCTACCAGAGGAGATAACATATTAGACTTAGTCCTAACCAATAATGGGAACTTGCTGCGCGAGTTGGAGGTGGGCGGAGAATTAGGAAATAGTGACCACAGAACGGTTCGTTTTAACTTAGACTGGGCGGTAACCCGCGAACCAAACCCAGTGTTAGTGCCAGATTTCAGAAGAGCAAATTACGAGGGGCTTCGAAGACATCTAAAAGGGGTTAACTGGGATAATTTAGGGATTCATGAGGGCCAGAACTGCGGATTGGAGAGCCAGGAGAACCAGGTAGAAATGTCTTACAATAATTTAGTTAGAGTAATAGTAGAGGGGCAAGGACAGCATATACCACAGCGAACACTTAGAAAAGAAAACAATGATCCTAAGTGGATGACTCGTGGACTAAAACACGAGATTGGGTTAAAGAAGAGAATTTATCAGAAAATAAGGAATGGTGAAACACATCTCAGGGGCCGGTACGTCGAACTATCTAGATTAGTTAAGAAAAACACCTGGATAGCAAAAAGGAACTATGAGATCAAAGTAGCAAATGAGGCGAAAAGTAATCCTAAGGGCTTCTTTCAGATGTATATAACAAAAACACGGGAGAAAATTGGACCGCTGAAAACTAACACAGGGGAGCTAGGAAAATTACGAAAATATGAGCACATTGTTGAACGACTACTTCCTTTCAGTATTCACACAGGAGGATCGAACGACTATACCGGAAAGACTTCAGGTGTACGAGGGCGGGGATGGCGATAAATTGAGGGATATAATCATTACCAGACAAATAGTTCAGGATGAGATAGATAAGTTTAAGAAGAACACGTCGCCAGGTCCTGACGGGATATTTCCGAGGGTATAAAGGAATTAGCTAATGTACTCAGCGACCCACCAACCGACATGTTTAAGATGTCGGTAAATACTGGTTATGTGCCCAGCCTATGGAAAATAGCTAATGTGACGCCGATTTTCAAAAAAGGGGGACAGGTCAGTTGCTTCAAACTATCGCCCAATTAGCTTAACATCGGTTATAGGCAAGATGCTGGAGTCCATAATAGCCAGGAACATTCGGGAGCATTTAGAGAAACAGCTTAATACACGACTCGCAGCATGGGTTCACAAAAGGTAGGTCATGCCTCACCAATCTCTTGTCCTTCTACAATAAAGTATTTGAGGCGGTTGACAGAGATGAAAATTATGATGTAATCTATTTTGATTTTAGTAAAGCGTTTGACAAAGTTCCTCACCAACGACTGTTGCTTAAATTACAGGCTCACGGAGTAGAGGGTAAAGTTTTGAGCTGGGTCAAGGCGTGGCCTAGCAATAGGAAGCAAAGAGTGCAAATCAATGGTAAAAGATCTGACTGGGGATGTGTTACGAGTGGGGTCCCACAAGACTCGGTATTAGGTCCACTTTTGTTTATTATTTATATCAATGACTTAGATACAGGAATAAGTATTGATGTCAGTAAGTTTGCAGGTGATACCAAGATCGGTAGAGTAATTGAGTCGGATCAGGACGCTAGTATTCTCCAGGATGAACTCAACAGATTGTATGACTGGGCGGATAAATGGCATATGGAGTTCAATGTAGGGAAGTGCAGTATTCTGAGTGTAGGTAGGAATAACCCCTCTCACAACTATTACTTAAATGACACTCTCATAAGCAGGTCTGGGTGCGGGAGAGATTTAGGGGTCTTAGTGAGCTCTGATCTCCGTCCAAGGGCACAATGCATTCAAGCTAGAAATCGAGCAAATAAGGTACTGGGATTTAGCAACAGAAGCGCCGAAGTCTTCCTCAAACTATATTTAGCATTAGTTAGACCCCATCTTGATTATGCGGTTCAGTTCTGGTTACCTTACAATAGAATGGATATCGAAATGTTAGAATTAGTGCAGAGGAGGATGACTAAGATGATTCAGGGGCTGAGAAACTTGCCATACGAGGAAAGACTCAAACAGTTAAACTTGCATTCTCTAGAAAGGCGAAGGGTGCGTGGAGACATGATCGGGGTTTATAAATGGATGAAGGGCTTTAATAAGGGAGATATTCATTTTTTTTTTTTTTTTTTTTGGTAAGAGAACCGGGTAGGGCACGAAGTAATGGGTTTAAACTGGATAAATTCGGATTCAACAAAGACATAGGCAAAAATTGGTTTACTAACAGGGTTGTGAATGAGTGGAATAGGCTTAGCAGTCATGTGGTGAGTGCCAATACAATTGTCACATTCAAAAATAGATTAGATAAATTAATGGAGAGCAATATTAGGTGGGGTTAGATACACGGGAGCTTAGGGTCAAAGGAGCTGCCTTGTGTAGGCCAGCCGGCCTCTTGCAGACTCCAACGTTCATATTTTTTTTCTTTTGTTAATAAAGGAGTACAAGCACGTACATTAGAACCGAATCAGCGTGCTTTGTATGTACTGCGTGGCTCATACCTGGAATTTGGTGATTGTGGATGCAGCGAAATCCTCAAATTATGCCATTGATTTTTTGGCATCATCAACAGAATGTTTGTGATATTTAGCTCATCTACATCTCGATGGGCTATTCTTGAAGAATGTTTGCCTATTATAGCTAAAGGTCCATCAGATAACAGGTGGGAGTCACGAATTGAAGCTGTTAAGCCACCCCGATATCATATGAAGGAAATTAACAATGCCTTATCAGTGCTGAGAGAATATGCTCTCGAGAAAAAAGATGGCGTGACCACAGGAGCAGGTGCACTCTTGGACATATTGAGCTAATGCCCATTTCTATCAGCAGTTTGCATATGGTATGACATTTTATTTCATATCAATAAGACCAGCAAGCTTATTCAGTCATCAGACATAACAATTGGTGTGTTGCAGGCAGGGGTGACTACTACTATGGCATTCTTTGAACAGTATCGCAATACAGGGTATAATACAGCTGTTCTTAATGCATCGGAAATAGCTGAGCAGGTGGATGTAGCCAAAGTATTTCCGAGACGCGTACACGAAGAAAAAAAAAAGCATGTTTGACTATGTGTCGCAATGAAAGTATCTTATCTGAGGGTAAAAAAAAAAATGTCAATTCTTCTTTGTTGTAGTAGATCAGGTTATATCATCCGTCACCTCGGGAGTTAGTCAGCTTATGGAGTGGCATAACCTGTTTGGCTTTTTGTACAATACGAAGCAATTCAAGCAGTGTATTGACGAAAACAAGCTTCACACTCGATACAAGAACCATGAGGAAATAATGGGAGACATTGATGCACCTGAACTGGAAATGGAGTTGAGACATTTCATTGCTGTTGTAAGTAGATAAAAAAACTCTTGCTACTGCTAAAGATTTCTTAACATATATTTGTAGTAATAATCTTCTGGAAATATACCCAAACACTGGAATTGTGTTGAGAGCTATGTTAACAAATCCAGTTACTGTTGCAAGTGCAGAGAGAAGCTTTAGTAGAATGAAAATAATAAAAAAAATATTTTGCGGTCAACAATGTCAGATGAGAGGCTCTCTGCTCTAGGAATCGCCTTCATTGAACATGATGTTGCTAGATCTCGTGATTTTGATGCTTTGGTTATTAAGTTTGCAAACCACAAAGCTCGAAAAAAGCCTTTTAATGATCGTTTTGCATTTAAATCATCATACTTTGTTAAGAGAAACATTATTTTTGTGATCTGATAGGCCTGCTTATCAGTCGTGCCCCCATGTTGTGCCCGGCTCAGCACCACTTAAATATATAACATTATCATTCATTGTTTTTAATAGCTGTACTCCTTACTATTACTGAAAAAATGTAAAACTCGGTTGTCTGTATGGGGCCCCACAGAAGGTTTTCTTTTTTGGGGGGGCTCACTACTACTTGCTACGGCCCTGGTTATTACTGGCATACATTGTGACGAAAACGTCCTAGTACAGACCGAAAAAACATACTGGGGTTTCTATACTAGGACCTTAAATCAAGTTAAGATATACAGATAAAATAGGAAATAAAACAATAGCAAATGATGCAATATATAACCTAGATATTGAAAAGATAAGACATAAGGTTTTCCGTAAACAAGAATAAAATTATATAATACTAATAAAATAGCAATGCGCGTACACGTTGTCGTAAGATAATATAATAGCCATATACAAGAATGTTGTCATAAAACGTATAATAACATAAAAAAATATCATATACATGAGTGTAGTCACAACTTGGAGAAAGTCTGTTCGTTGAAAATTAAAAAGATATATTTGGCGTCCTTCACGTGATCAGGTAGGCTGTTTAGGTCCAGCTACCAGTAGAGACCTGTCTCCTATACAAGTTCTAGTTTTGGGAACAAGTAGTTGGTGTTGATGTCTTGTGTTGACATCGCGAGTCTCACTCACCTTAGGGAGCGAGAACAACCAACCCGGCAATCTTTTACTCATTACATTATTCACAGTGACTCCCGACTCGTACTTGTACATATCACATATCTTCAGCCACCTTAGCTCACCTATATACGGTATTGCATGGTCAAATTTATTGCCAGCAAGCGCAACTTTAGCTGCAAAATATAGTGATTTTTTGCACCTGCTGGATATGGCATGCTGCACTATTTCCTCATATCTTTAATCCGTACTTTATGATGCTCAATACGAAGGATTGAATTCAAATGATTATTGTAAGGAAGGCGCGGGAAGGTTAATATGTAATGACGACATGGGTTTAAAAATACACGACAAAATGATATGTTAGAAAATCTAGTGAAAAGAGCTCAGGGGAAAAGCTAGGAGGTTTAACCATCAGAAAAACGTTAATTAAAGATGAGGGAAAGGAGTGACTAAAAATAGGAAGAACAGTTAGGAGAAAAAAGTTAATGAACGAATTGTCTCGTTGTGGAAAAACTGGTTAAATAAATAAAAAGGAAAAAAAAACAAAGAGCAGGGGAAAAAAGTAATGCAATGAGGAAACATTTGTTGAACTATCCGAAGGAAGAGAAGCGAAGCTGTTCAGGATGAGCACAGTCAGGTAGGAAAAAGAAGGAAAAATACATAGCAGAGAAATTATGAAAAAAAGATAAAATAAATAAAAAAATGAGGACAAAAAATAAATGGGTTGAGAAAACGTTAGATAAGTTGATTGACAGAAGAAAAGTGAAGTTGTTGAAACAGTAAAGTGAAGAAAATGGATGAAAAGAGAGAGTTAAACGATGAAGAAAAAGTTGAAAAAAAGAGAAAAAGTAAAAAAATAGTAAATGAATTGATAAAAGTTTAGAAAAGAGAAGTTGTTTAAAGGAAGGAGTAAAGTGAAATAATAAAGAAAAAAACAGAAGATGGAAAAGAGAAGGAAAAGAAGACAAAAACAAGAAAAAAAGAATTGGCTGAAGTAGTTTGTGGGTCATCTCGGGTCGGCAAAGGCTGATTCACACCATACGTATAATGACCGGTCCGTACCGTACCGTTCCGGACGACAAAATATTTTTCAGTGGGAAACCCAGTGTTGTGTTCACACCGCTACGGACCTGCACGTCTCCGGCGCGGACCGTCACCACCACTTGCCGGTCGGGATTGTCGGCGAGAATATTTTGCAGGTCCGCGCCGGTACGGTCCGGCCCGGAGCTTGTCAGTTTTGGATAGTGTGAACACACTTCCGTCACCATGCAGCAAAGCAGACAGGCGTGGCCTCGGGGCACCGCATTCATTCATTCATTCATTCATTCATTCTCTCTCTCTCTCTCTCTCTCTCTCTCTCTCTCTCTCTCTCTCTCTCTCTCTCTCTCTCTCTCTCTCTCTCTCTCTCTCTCTCTCTCTCTCTCTCTCTCTCTCTCTCAACAATGATCGTAAACGTTACTGTTTCTTGGTGGTTTCAGTGCCTTTTGTGACAAAAGGGCGACACCACCACCTCTACTGAAAAAACACCAAGAAACAGTAACGTTGAACATTTGTGCGTGCGAGTAAACACTGCAAAAGTCAATTTCAATATATCTGTCATTTACAGGCCTCCGGGGCAATCACTCGATGCCGATCTTGAAATATACAGCGTCGTAAGGCAGTCACTTAATAACAGCGACTCACTGATACTAGGAGACTTTAACCTCCCCCATATCGACTGGGCGACACTGTCGGGTACAGAAGGTGAGTCCCATAGAATGATCGAATTTTTAGAGGAAAATTATCTAAGCCAAATGGTTTCTGAACCAACTCGACAAAATAACATACTTGACCTTGTTATAGCGACCCAAGATAACCTAGTCAGTAATGTCACGGAAGGAGAACACCTCGGTTCCTGCGATCATAAACTAGTGCGCGTTGACATTAGAGCTCAAACATCGGTGACTGAAAATAAAGTAAAGGTGCCCAATTTCAAAAGAGCCAACTTCGTAGAAATCCGACGAAAACTAATAGATATGCAACTATCAGATGACGGCAATGTAGAGGACGCCTGGCTAAGCTTTCAAAATCACTTACTCACTCAGCAGGACACATTTGTCCCCTTGTGCGAGAAGCGAATTAAAAGTAATAAAAGTCCACCTTGGTGTAATAGCGAAATTAAACACTCAGTCAAAGAGAGAAAATTGTTTTACAGGTTAAAGAAAGAGCAAAGCACGCCCGAAAACATTAGACTTTACAATGATGCCAGGCGACGAGTAAACAGATTAGTGCGTCAGGCAAAGCGTAGATATGAAGAAAATATTGCAGCCAACTGTAAAAATAATCCGAAATCCTTCTTCAGTTACATAAACAACAGAAAGGCAATCAGAAGTGGAATTGGACCCTTAACAAACAGCGACGGTGCACTAGTGACTGACAGCCAACACGTTGCAAACCTATTAAACAATTACTTTTCCTCGGTGTTTAATAATAACAGTCCTCCCACCACTACCACCAACACCAGTACTAATGTAAATCCCGAGCATGCATTGCCTAACTTTGAAATAAAGCCCGATGAAGTCCTTAAAGCCCTCAAATCACTTAAAACAAATAAAAGTCCTGGACCTGACAAAGTATATCCAACTCTGCTGAAAGAAACAAAAAGCGAAATACGCTCCTCCCTCACAACCGTAAACAATATGTCCTTGCGACAAGGCATCGTCCCTTCAGAGTGGAAAAAGGCTAACGTGACTCCGATCTTTAAGAAAGGAGACAAAAGAGTACCAGGTAATTACAGGCCCATTAGTCTAAATTCGGTTGTAGGTAAGCTACTTGAGGGCATAATTAGAGACAAAATTGTGAGTTACCTTGAAAGCCACTCATTAATTGGGGACTCACAACATGGCTTCCGAAACAAAAGATCCTGCCTATCAAACCTATTAACCTTTTATAACGACCTCTTCACTGTTTATGACGTAACCAAATCACTGGACGTAGTCTATCTTGGTTTCCAGAAAGCGTTTGATAAAGTCCCACATCATAAATTACTTTACAAATTAAAGCAAATTGGTATTGACGGTCAAGTACACCAATGGATCGCGAATTGGTTGAGCAACAGCCAACAAAGAGTAGTGATTGACGGATTTAGCTCAGAGTGGGCCCCGGTCACTAGTGGCGTCCCTCAGGGCTCGGTTCTTGTCCCAGTCCTCTTCATTATTTACATCAACGACGTGGATGTTGGACTCAATAATCGCATTAGTAAATTTGCAGACGACACAAAGATTGGTAACTCAGTTCTCACTGACGAGGACAGGCAAAGCCTCCAAGAGGATTTGCACAAAATTTCAGCTTGGCCGGATAGATGGGAGATGCCCTTTAACGTAAGCAAGTGCCAGGTCCTTCAAGTTGGAACAAAAAATAAGAAGTTCGATTACGAAATGCACGACGTTAAACTCAAAAGCGTTCAATGCGTCAAGGACTTGGGGATCAAAATCGCGTCAAACCTCAAATTCTCACAGCAATGCATCGATGCAGCAAATAAAGCGAACAGAATGTTGGGCTTCATTAAAAGAAACTTTTTATTCAAGAATAAAGATGTAATACTCCCGCTCTACAATAGTTTAGTCAGACCCCACTTGGAATATGCGGTACAGTTTTGGTCTCCCCACCATGCAAAGGATTTTGCTAAATTAGGTGTTCAGCGTCGGGCAACGAAAATGATCCCTTCCTTGCGCAACAAATCCTACGAGGAAAGGCTTTCTACCCTTAACATGTTCTCTCTTGAGAAACGTCGCCTCCGAGGAAAACTGATCGAATGTTTTAAAATACTTAATGGCTTCACGAATGTAGACAGATCAACATTGTTTATGATCAATGACACTTTGCGCACGAGGAACAATGGCGTAAAACTCAAATGTAGACAAGTAAATTCAGACTGCACCAAATTTTTCTTCACCAACGTTGTAGTGCGAGAATGGAATAAGCTTCCACCATCAGTGGTCCAGTATAACACGATTGACTCCTTCAAAAATAAGCTCGACCGTCACTTCCTTCAACTTAATATAAACTAGAGTAGAAATGCAAAGTTTAGGAGCCTTCTGATTAATGTAAAATCACTTAGGTTTAAGGACAGACCACCTAGTCTGGACCATGGGGTCTGTGTGGTCTGATTTTCTATGTAAATCTATGTAAATCTCTCTCTCTCTCTCTCTCTCTCTCTCTCTCTCTCTCTCTCTCTCTCACCCTTTGAAAATAATGTGTCAGCCTATTGTATTAATTATAAACCTATCTATATATCTAAGCGTTGGCGAGGAGCAATGGAAGTGAAAAATAAACAATCATTCTAGTATTACCGTAAAGGCAGAGTAAGCATGTGTAAGTTTATGTATGTGTGTAGGTATATGGGGGGAGACATGAGTCAAAGTGGGATCTACTACTATTGCTCTATTCATCACCATAAATAGCATCTTAGATACACTAGCAAGCATAATGGCACCGAAATGGAGCCCCCTCAATGTTGCATTTGTTCGTCTCGAAATCAAAACTGTGTTCAGTGCTCGTGCGTAAGACGAGGCCAGCCCTGTGTGAACTGTAACAGAGGTGGAGATTGTCGAAACTCAAACATTTACAAGAAGGACAGTAACGACAGGGCTAGAAACTTTGCTGACAAGATGAGACAAGGCAAAGTGGCCATGCCAATAGATCACTGTCAATAGAAGATGAGGCAGCGGGAGTCCTTCCCATGACGGAAGAGACACGCCAGATCCTTAAGGACAAGCATCCAGATGCTAGACCTGCACACCCAGAAATGAAGTTCCTTGGGGACTACACCCCGCCGCATCGAGTTGTCTTCGACCATATCAGCGGTGACGTGATCTGGAGGCACGCCCTGTAGTAGTAGTAGTAGTAGTAGTAGTAGTAGTAGTAGTAATATTAGTAGTAAAAGTAGTAGTAGTAGTAGTAGTAGTAGTAGTAGTAGTAGTAGTAGTAGTAGTAGTAGTTGTAATAGTAGTAGTAGTAGTAGTAGTAGTTGTAATAGTAGTAGTAATAGTAATATTAATAGTAGTAGTAATAGTAGTAGTAATAGAAGTAGTAGGGGAAAGAGTAGTAGTAGCAATAGCGGTGTTAGTAGTAATAGTTGTTATCGTAGCAATAGTTGTTGCTGATATTACTGTTGTAGTATAGGTATTATCATTTCCTGCTGTTTTTGTTGTCATTGTCATATTTACACATGGACAAAACTTTAATAATGTCATCGGCTTAACTACAAGGGACGGAAATAAATAGCTTGATGCTTTCATTGTATTACATTTCGGTATATTTTCATTAATTATCTCCATTTGCTCTTCTTAAAATTTAGCTCCCTTATTCTCCTTTCGTACGTAGTAACTCTCTCTCTCTCTCTCTCTCTCTCTCTCTCTCTCTCTCTCTCTCTCTCTCTCTCTCTCTCTCTCTCTCTCTCTCTCTCTCTCTCTCTCTCTCTCTCTCTCTCTCTCTCTCTCTCCGTCCGTCAGTCAGTCAGTCAGTCAGTCAGTCACTCACTCAGTTAGTCAGATAGCCAGTCAGTTAGATAGTTAACCATTCACTCATTCATTCAGTCAGTCTGTTACCTATTCGTTCATTCATTCAGTCACTCACTCAGTTAGTCAGATAGCCAGTCAGTTAGATAGTTAACCATTCACTCATTCATTCAGTCAGTCTGTTACCTATTCGTTCATTCATTCAGTCAGTCAGTCAGTCAGTCATTTAGTCAGTCAGGCAATCAATCATTTTGTTTACGTAGCCACAGAGTCAGTCCGTCCGTCAGTCAGTCAGTCAGTCATTTAGTCAGTCAGGCAATCAATCATTTTGTTTACGTAGCCACAGAGTCAGTCAGTCAGTCAGCCAAATCAGTCAGTCATTTAGTCAGTCAGGCAATCAATCATGTTTTTATGTAGCCACATAATCAGTCAGTCAGTCAGTCAGTCAGTCAGGCAATCAATCATTTGTTTACGTAGTCACAGAGTCAGTCAGTCCGTCAGTCAGTCAGTCAGCCAAATCAGTCAGTCATTTATGCATTAGTTAGTCTGGCAGTGAGACAGTTACGTAGGTAGTCAGACAGCTAGTCAGTCAGTCAGTCAGTCAGTTAGTCATTTAGTCAGTCAGGCAATCAGTTAGTTATTTTCGTAGTCACACAGCCAGCGAGTCAGTCAGTCAGTCAGTCACTTACATCAGCATGGTCAGCTAGTCAAGATAAGTCAGTCAGTCAGTCAAGGCATTCAATCAGCCATTCTTAAACTAAGTCAGTCACTCTAGCAGGGAGCGCCATCAAATCCCGGAGTCTGCCTTACAAAAAACCCGTTTCTATCGTTTGCCGGGGCGGGGCTAAGGCCAGAGTGACCTTGAGGGCGGCGCAGGGATGAATGATGGGCCTTTAAACTCTGCCATGCATGCGGGACCCGAGCCAGTCGCGGCGCCCTGAATCACGCGTCACCGGCTACTTCGGGGGTCATGTTGGTAAACCTTTCGGCGTCCAGGCACACACACTGGGCAAGGCTGTCGTGGAGTGGTGGGCGCGTCCAGGGGTAGTTTACGGCCCTGGCGGTAGTCTGACGAAGCCTCTGTGATGGGATCTTGAGAATACTCCGAAAAACTCGATTACTCGCCTTCGTGGCCTTTGTAAACGTTTGTTGTGAGGTGGAAAGCGTTAAGAATACGAGACTCAGGTCGCCATTGTCAGACGCTTCCGCCTCTCACATCAACTTTTTCAAGGCCCAAAGAGGACATTAATCGGGCTCTAATAAGTGTTCGTTTAGGCTGATGGAGCAAAAGAAGGGTCAGACTACCACCAGGGTCATGAAACTACCCCGGGAAATGTCCACAACTCCTACGGAAGCCTTGGCAAACGTGTGCGTGCTTGGGCGACGAAATGTTGACCCCGAATTCTTGATCGTATCTGCCCCTATGGCGACTATTTCCCAAGGCCGCAGGGAAGATGAGCTGGATGATCATGCGCGATTTTCCCGATCAAGATGCGTAAGTCATGAGCAAGTCTGAGGGCCTTATATTTAACAGTATCGGGCTGCCATTACTACTTCCACAGAGAGGATTAACCGGGCTTTCATGGGTGGTTTTCCAGTTCAGGGTGCAGCAGAGGTCGTGTAAACCTATCACCAGCATCACAAAACAGTCCACGGAAAGCCCAGCAACTTGTAAGTACGAGAGGCTTATCAAACAAGAGAACTGAGGGGCCAGACGCTTGAAATAGACACTTAAGCGGATAGAGTGATTAGAAAGACTGGTTTCTACTCTCCGAAATGTGTAAATACATCTATACTGCAGGGAAATGGGTAGGCATAGAGATTAGAGCACACAATAACACACACACACACACACACACACACACACACACACACACACACACACCGTCAGCTGTAAACAGACACACACACACTGCTGCAGGGAAGGGTCAGTAAGGCTGCACGGCACGTATCCTTAACCCGTCGGGGCCTCGGTTCGCCTGTTTAAAAGCCTCTCGTAGAAGTTTCAGGGTTTTTCACGGACTGTTTCGTGATCCCGGTGACTGTCATGCACGACCTCTTCACCCTCAACGGGACACTCCCGTGAAAACCCAGTTAATCTTCTCTGTGGGCTTGGAAAATAGTCCTAATCTGAGCCGAGACGTTTAGGAATATGGAACGAACTCACTTCAACCTCTTTTACAGTCTCTCTGTTGATTAGGTAACGCACACACCAGCGACTTTGAAACAGGCGTAAAAGTAGCTATACCATTCATAACAACTCTCTGTTTACGGTCGGTAAGCCAGTCTCTGAGCCACTTATGAATATTACCAGTTATACCGTGAGCCTGCAATTTACTAAGGAGACGGTTGTGAGGGACTTTGTCAAATGTTTTCTGAAAGTCCAAATATACAATGTCTACTGATTGACTTTCATCGTACACATAAAATATGTAGTTGAAGAAATCGAGAAGGTAAGTCAAACAAAACGTTTGTTTCGAAAACCATTTGCAAATCCTTAATTAGTCTGTTATCTTAAAAAAAAAATCCATTTTTTCGCGAATGATTGTCTCAAAAATTTTGTACACGATTGACGTTAGACTGATCGGTCGATAATTACCTGGTTGTGACTTGTCGCCTTTTTTAAAGACAGGAGTTACGTTAGCGAGTTTCCATTCTAGTGGTACTTTTCCTGTGTTTAGTGACTTTGAGAATATGTTCAAGAGGGGCTTGCTGATCTGATGTTTTGCCTCTTAAAGAATACGCGGGGATATTCTATCTGGGCCGGGCGTTTTTTTTACATTAATATTATCGATAATTTGTACTATATCACTTTCTACAATGTCGCTAATAATACTCAAGGATGTGTCATCAATATATCTTGGGGCTTCCGGTTGCCTTTCGGATAAGATTTCTTCTGTAAAAACGGAGGCAAAAAAATCATTCAATATGTTATCGATTTCTTTATCATCATTCGTGGATTCGCCATTTACAGTTGCTATTGGGCCAATACTGGGGTGATAACTTTTTTGTTTCTTACGTAGGCAAAAAAATTCTTTAGGATTTGTTTTTCTTGCGCTTGCAATATGAAGCTCTAGGTTTCTTTTATTGAGACGTATGATTCTTTTTGTTTCTCGGCGTAATCTTTGGAATTCAGTTTTGTCTGTTTCATTATTTGTAATCAAGTATTTGCGACGCGTTCGATTTTTATTCCCTTTTTGGCGTTTGGGTTGATTGTTCCGCCACTTAGGCTTCCAGTTGGCTGCTGGTCGTCTTTTACGGAATGGTACGCATAAATTCACGGTTCTACTTAAAGTTTCTGTGAATGTTTCCCAAGCTTTATTTATATCTGAGGCTGCAGAAATTTCGCTCCAGTCTGCATTCGCTACTAAATTTCTTAGTTTGTCAAAATCCGCAGGTCGGTAATCAGGTATTCTTTCTTCACTCGTTTTCATGTTCTCTTTGATTTTTATCTTAAACGAAATCATTCGATGATCGCTGTCGCTGAATTCTGTACCAACATTGAGATCCTTAACTAGGCTTTCTTTAGTTGTGAGAACTAGATCGAGGATGATATTTTCGCGAGTTGGTTTATGCACATGCTGATAAAGCGCACTTTCTAATGAGTTACTGTATAGATCGTGACCCGAGTGTATATTTAATGTGTCTCCCCAACTCTTAAATGGTAAGTTAAAGTCTCCCATAATTACAGCTTCAAATTGATTGCGTGTTAGAAATATGTTCGAACAGTTTTCTGTCTATTTGCATTGCTTGGTTTGGAGGTCTATAAACAATGCCAATAACTAATTTACTTGAACGGTTCTTAATTTCTACGAAAACGGTGTCTATATTATTTATTCTTTCGACTTTGATAACACGTGGATTTAAACCAGCATGAATATATACAACGACGCCACCACCAACTCTGTTTTCTATGTCGCAAAAAAAATTGAATAGCCGGGTAAGCTAAATTCCGCAATAAAATCTCTGTTATTTGTATTTAACCATGACTCAGCGACGGCGATAATGTGAAAGTTTTCCGTTGCAGCAAGTTCCTCCAGGTCTGTGAATTTATTTCGAATGCTGCGGGCGTTTACATAACACGCGCTTATATGGTCATGGTGGGATTTGCTGGTGGTCCTTTGATTGTTTACGTGACGTTCTCTGTCGGGGCTCGCTGTTTTTTATGCTCTGAAAAGTGACACCTGCTCACTAAGAAGTCTTCCAAGTCTAGCCGCGTAATGAGAAGGGGGATGAGGAGGAGGAGGAGGAGGAGGAGGAGGAGGAGGAGGTGATGGAAGACGAGGAGGGATTAAAATAGTGTTACGAGAACAAAGATGAGGAATAAATGAAGGAGAAGAAGAAGGAAGAAGAAGCGATGGAGAAGAAAGAAGTGGAAAAGGAGAAAAAAGAGGAACTAGAGGTGTGGACGGAGGAGTTGGAAGATAATGAGGAGGAGAAGGACGAGGAGGAGAAGGATAATGAAAAATAGAAGAAAGTATAAGTGGACGAGGAATAAGAAGAGAAATGAGAGGTGTTGCAAAAGGAGAAAAAAAACAGACTGAAGAGGAGGAGGAAGAGAAGGTAGAAAACGAGGAAGAGAAGAACAAGGACTCAGCAATACACAAGAAAAATATGGAAAAAAATACGAATCAAAAATTGCAACACTTCAAACAAAAAGACAAAAAAAGGAGAAAAAGGAAAAGGAAAAGTCATATACATTAAAACCCTCCTCCTTCTCCTCCTCCTCTTCCTCTTCCTCCTCCTCCTCCTCCTCCTTATCCTCCTCCTCTTCCTCCTTATTTACCATCAACATATTTTCCTGTCCCTATGAGGATTAAAACTCGACCAACGAAGAGAGAGAGAGAGAGAAGGAAAGGAAAAGCAATAGAAAAAAAGAAAGTGAAAAGTAAAAATTAAAGTGATCTAAAATAAAGAGAATGAAATAAAAATAGAATTGAAAATGAAAGTGATGAATAAAAAAGAAAGAGAAAGAAAAGAAGAAAGGAGAAAATGAGAGAAAAGGAAAGTGATGGAATAATAAAGAGGAAGCAAAAATTAGAGAAAAAGAGGAAGAAAGAAAACACGAAAGAAGAAAAAAAGAAAAATGAAAGAGATAAGAAAACAGAGAAAAAGGAAAGGATCGTGAAAGGAAGATAATAAGAGAGAAAATGAAAAAGAGAGTGACAAAAAAGAATAAAGGAAGAGAAAGTGAAAGTGAGAGAAAGTGAGAGAGAGAAAGTAATCATGAGGCAAGATAGGGCAGGTATATTGAGGCGTTAATTAGCACACCTGTCTTTTGATTCAGCCACAATTCACCTCCTAATTACCTGGCGATAATTATTGTGGTGGTGGTGGTGGTGGTGGAATGCCGTTCCTAATTAAGCCTCATCACCACCACCAAAATCATCACCACAACCACCACCACCATCACCACCACCATCCTCCTCTTCTTCCTCTTATTCTTTTTCTTATTATTCCTCCTCCTCTACTTTTTTTTCTCTTCTTTCTAATTTTTCTCTTTTTCTCATTTCTTCTCTTCTTCTTTCCCTTCTTCTCTCTCTGCTTTTTTCTCTTCTTCTCTCTCTTCTTTTTTCTCTTCCTTTTTCTCTTCTTTCTCTTCTTTTTCTCTTCTTTTTTCTCTTCTTTTTTTCATTTTTTTCACTTAATTTTTTCACTTCTTTTTCCTCCCCTTTCCATTTTTTTCTTCTTTCTCTTCTTTTTTTCTTCTTTTTTCTCTTCTTTTTTCTCTTATTCTTTTCTCCTCTTCTTTCTCTTCTTCTTCGTCTTCTCCTTCCTCTTCTCCTTTCTCTTCTTCTTTCTCTTCTTTCTTTTCTTCTTCGTCTTCTCCTTCCTCTTCTCCTTTCTCTTCTTCTTTCTCTTCTTTCTCTTCTTCGTCTTCTCCTTCCTCTTCTTCTTTCTCTTCTTCTTTCTCTTTTTCTTTCTCTTCTCCTTCCTCTTCTCCTTTCTCTTCTCCTTTCTCTTCTTCTTTCTCTTCTCCTTTCTCTTCTTCTTTCTCTTCTTCTTCGTCTTCTCCTTCCTCTTCTCCTTTTTCTTCTTCTCTCTCTTCTTTCTCTTCTTCTTCGTCTTCTCCATCCTCTTCTCCTTTCTCTTCTCCTTTCTCTTCTTCTTTCTCTTCTCCTTTCTCTTCTCCTTTCTCTTCTTCTTTCTCTTCTCCTTTCTCTTCTCCTTTCTCTTCTTCTTTCTCTCTTCTTCTTCCTCTCTTTTTCTTCCTCTTCTTCTTTCTCTTCTTCTTCCTCTTCTCCTTTCTCTTCTTCTTTCTCGTCTTCTTTCTCTTCTTCTTTATCTTATTCTTCCTCTTCTCCTTTTTCTTTTCCTTTCTCTTCTTCTTTCTCTTCTTCTTTCTCTTCTTCTTCCTCTTCTCCTTTATCTTCTCATTTATCTTCTTCTTTCTCTTCTTCTTTCCCTTTTTCTTTCTCTTTTTCTTTATCTTCTTCTTTCTCTTCTTCTTTCTTTTCTTCTTTCTATTCTTTTTCCTTTTCTTCCTTTTATTCTTATTCTTATTCTTTCTCTTATTTTCTCTCATTTTCTTTCTCTTCTTCTTCCTCTTCCTCTTAATCTTCCTCCTATTCGTATTCTTCCTCTTCCTCATCCTCTTCCTCCTCTTCCTCTTCCTCCTCCTACTTCTCTTCTTCATTAACATCATCACCATCATCAAATTAATAACAGACCCACTACCGCCAAAGCCAGGACCCGAGAGATACCCAAATAGGATCCCAAGAAAGGAAAGCAAAAAGGACCCCAAAAACTAATAATGTTGAAAGAAATTAGGAGAAAAAAAGGTACGAATGTTGTGTCAAAAGATAATAAAGAAATGAATGATTAGATGGAACAAGTCAACTAAATCAGGTTACGAAAAGTGGGAAAAAAAGAAAGAAACGAAAAAAATCTTAGAAATTATCAAAGAAAATTGCGAAAGGAGGGAAAAATAGAGGAGATGAAAGGTAAGATGCACAGAACTTAGATGAACTTACGGAAAGGGTGTAAACATTTGTAAAGAAAAAAGATAAGAAGCAAAGAAAGTATAACAGAAGTTACGAAAGGAATGAGATATAAAGGATAAAAAAAAGTCAAAGTAAGACGAAGTAACTGAATTAGAAAAAAAAAAATGACCTACCTTTCACGACTAACAAGCTTAACAATAACAAAAGAAAAATTGGACTAGCTTTCAGTAACAAAAAAATAACACAAAAACTCGACCTTAAAAAAATACTTCACGTGTCTAAGAAATTTTCAAACTGAGAAGAAAAAATAAATTCCTTGAGTCATCAGAATCGAATGTGGGTTTTCTTCCTTTTTTTTTTCTTTTCCATTTTTCTTTTCTGTTTTTTTTCTTTTCCCTTTTTTGCTTTTTCCTGTTTGTTTTATTTTCCCCGATTTTTTCTTTTCCATTTTTCTTTTCTGTTTTTTTTCTTTTCCCTTTTTTGCTTTTTCCTGTTTGTTTTATTTTTCCCGATTTTTTTCTTTTCCCTGTGTTTATATTTTCCCTGTTTTTTTCTCCTTCCTTTCCCTGTTCTTTTGTTTTTATTTTCCTTGTTTTTTCTTCTATCCTTGTTTTTCCCTGTGTTTTTCTTGTCCCTGTTTTTTTCCGTGTTTTTTCTTTTAACTGTTTTTACCTCCTTTCCCTTTTTTCCCTGTTTTTTTCTCCTCTCCCTGTTTTTCCCTGTTTTTTTCCCCTTCCCTGTTTTTCCGTGTTTTTTCTTTTCCCTGTTTTTTTCTCCTTTCCTGTTTTTCCGTGTTTTTTTTTTCTTTTCCCTGTTTTTTTCTCCTTTCCATGTTTTTCCCTGTTTTTTTTTCTTTTCCCTGTTTTTTTCTCCTTTCCCTGTTTTTCCGTGTTTTTTTCTTTTCCCTGTTTTTTTCCCTGTGTTTGTCTTTCCCATGTTTTTTACTCCTTTCCCTGTTTTTGTTCATGTATTTCTTTTCCGTTTTTTATCCTTTCCTTTTTTTTCCTCTATCTTTTTCTTTTCCCAGTTTCTTTCTCCGTGTTTTTTTCCCCGTTTTATCTCCTCTTCCTATTTTCTTATTTTCCCTATTTTTTCTCCTTTCCCATTTTTTTCTTTTCCCTGTGTTTTTTTTTATTTCCCAGTTTTTTTCACTTCCCTGTTTTTTTCCAGTATTTTTTCTTCTCTTTTCCATTTTTTTTCCGTTTATTTCAATTTTCTTTTCTCCGTTTTCTTCTCTTCCCAGTTTCTTTAAAGATTGGACGAGACGAAACGAGACGAAAAGAGAAGAGAAGCGAGTCAGTCTTTCGTTCGTTTCCAAATTCATTTTATTCATATATTCACCGAGGCGGAGCTTAAGAGAACACACACACGCACGCACGCGCCTTTTTACTCCTCTCCTCAACTGTATAATAATATATTGCCTACCGTCTGAGTCTCGGCCGCACGGAAAATGAATGAAAGAAACCAAGCCAATGGAGAAACATTTGTCAAAAGATCTGCAAAACGGAAGAAAAAAAAAACTCCAGTACTTCTCATCTTTAAAAATCGAAAATCTAAAGAAATTCGTTTAGTTCTTTAAGGGGGTCGATAATACTACAAAAAGTATAAAAAAAACTTGGATATTTCTCTAAGTTATACATCAAACAGGCAAAAACTAATGACTCGTGTATATCTAAATAAGGACAACAATCATACAGACTAACGACATACACCGCACACGATCGTTTCTCGCTTATAAGGAAAAAGAAAAAATCGAATATTTCTTTTCCTTATAAATCAACCGAAAAACAAACTCGTGTATTTCTAAAAAGGAATAACAATAACAACACAGAGTAACAACATTCACCCGCCAGACAGACGAGTTTCTCCTTAAAAGTGAAAAAAAAACCACTCGAATTTCTTTTCTGTATAAACCAAACAGAATAAAACAAAACCTCGTGTATATTTAACAAGGAATAACAATAAAAACACACACCATCAATGTCCACCACGAGAGGAATATAATTTCTTGTTTATAAGTAAAATTAAAGAAACATAACTAATATTTCTCTTCTTTTTATAAATGAAGCAGAAAGAAAAATCAAACCCTCGTGTATATCTAAAATTAAATAACAATAACAACACAGAGTAATAACATTCACCACCAGACAGACAAGTTTCTCCTTTAAAAGTGAAAAAAGAGAACACTCGAATATTTCTTCTCTATATAAACCATAACAAAAAAATAAAAACCTCGCGTTTCTAACAAGGAATAACAATGACAATGACAGCACAAACTACCGACACTCACCACTAGACGAATATTATTTATCATTCATAAGTAAAAAAAATAAAACGAACCATAGTATTTATTCTCTTAATAAATCAAACAAATCAAAACAAACTTGTGTATGTCTAAAAACGAATAACAAAAAACAGCACAAACTAACGACCTTCACCACCAGACGAATATTATTTCTCGTATATAAGTAAAACAAACGAGTGGTAATTTTCTTCTCTCTATGGGCCGCATGACAAGTCCAATCCGAGAAGTTTCGGGTCACTACAAAGGTCGGTTTAGGGGCCGCATGACAAGTCCAATCCGAGAAGTTTCGGGTCACTACAAAGGTCGGCTTAGGGGCCGTATTACAAGTCCAATCCGAGAAGTTTCGGGTCACTACAAAGGTCGGTTTAGGGGCCGTATTACAAGTCCAATCCGAGAAGTTTCGGGTCACTACAAAGGTCGGTTTAGGGGCCGCATTACAAGTCCTATCCGAGAAGTTTCGGGTCACTACAAAGGTCGGTTTACGGGCCGTATTACAAGTCCAATCCGAGAAGTTTCGGGTCACTACAAAGGTCGGTTTACTGGCCGTATTACAAGTCCAATCCGAGAAGTTTCGGGTCACTACAAAGGTCGGTTTAGGGGCCGTATTACAAGTCCAATCCGAGAAGTTTTGGGTCACTACAAAGGTCGGTTTAGTGGACGTATTACAAGTCCAATCCGAGAAGTTTCGGGTCACTACAAAGGTCGGCTTAGGGGCCGTATTACAAGTCCAATCCGATAAGTTTCGGGTCACTACAAAGGTCGGCTTAGGGGCCGTATTACAAGTCCAATCCGAGAAGTCTCGGGTTTTTTACAAAGGTCGGCTTAGGGGCCGTATTACAAGTCCAATCCGAGAAGTTTTGGGTCCCTACAGAATAATTCATCCCGAACTCTGTAGGGACCCGAAACTTCTCGGGTTTGACCTGTAATACGTTCCCATCAACCAAACAGAAGAACTAAACAAACTCGTGTATATGTAACAACGAATAACAACATAAACAAACAATATCCATCACTAGACGAACAAAATTTCTTGTTTATAAGTAAAATGTGAATATTTCTTGTCTCTATAAAGCAAACAGAAAACAATACAAACTCGTGCATATTTAAAGAAAATGAATAACAACAACAATTACAAAACTAACGACACTCACCACCGGATGAATATTCTTTCCCATTCATAAGTAAAAAAAAAAGCTAGTATTTCTTTTCTTTATAAACCAAACAGAAAAACAAAAAAACTCGTGTATCTAGAAGCCTGTATAAATTATCGTCCACAAGTAAAACAAAAACAAAAAGACAAACTCGTGTGTTCAGAAGCCTATATAGTTTATCGTCCGCAAGTAAAACAAAAAACAAAAAGACAAACTCGTGTGTTCAGAAGCCTATATAGTTTATCGTCCACAAGTAAAACAAAAGAAAACAAAAAGACAAACTCGTGTGTTCAGAAGCCTATATAGTTTATCGTCCACAAGTAAATCAAAAGAAAACAAAAAAGACAAACTCGTGTGTTCAGAAGCCTATATAGTTTATCGTCCACAAGTAAAGCAAAAGAAAACAAAAAGACCAACTCGTGTGTTCAGAAGCCTATATAGTTTATCGTCCACAAGTAAAACAAAAACAAGAAGACAAACTCGTTTGTTCAGAAGCCTATATAGTTTATCGTCCAGAAGTAAAACAAAAAACAAAAAGACAAACTCGTGTGTTTAGAAGCCTATATAGTTTATCGTCCACAAGTAAAACAAAAAACAAAAAGACAAACTCGTGTGTTTAGAAGCCTATATAGTTTATCGTCCACAAGTAAAACAAAAAAGAAAAGACAAACTCGTGTGTTCAGAAGCCTATATAGTTTATCGTCCACAAGTTTTATTTTCCCCGATTTTTTCTTTTCCATTTTTCTTTTCTGTTTTTTTTCTTTTCCCTTTTTTGCTTTTTCCTGTTTGTTTTATTTTTCCCGATTTTTTTCTTTTCCCTGTGTTTATATTTTCCCTGTTTTTTTCTCCTTCCTTTCCCTGTTCTTTTGTTTTTATTTTCCTTGTTTTTTCTCCTATCCTTGTTTTTCCCTGTGTTTTTCTTGTCCCTGTTTTTTTCCGTGTTTTTTCTTTTAACTGTTTTTACCTCCTTTCCCTTTTTTCCCTGTTTTTTTCTCCTCTCCCTGTTTTTCCCTGTTTTTTTCCCCTTCCCTGTTTTTCCGTGTTTTTTCTTTTCCCTGTTTTTTTCTCCTTTCCTGTTTTTCCGTGTTTTTTTTTTCTTTTCCCTGTTTTTTTCTCCTTTCCATGTTTTTCCCTGTTTTTTTTTCTTTTCCCTGTTTTTTTCTCCTTTCCCTGTTTTTCCGTGTTTTTTTCTTGTCCCTGTTTTTTTCCCTGTGTTTGTCTTTCCCATGTTTTTTACTCCTTTCCCTGTTTTTGTTCATGTATTTCTTTTCCGTTTTTTATCCTTTCCTTTTTTTTCCTCTATCTTTTTCTTTTCCCAGTTTCTTTCTCCGTGTTTTTTTCCCCGTTTTATCTCCTCTTCCTATTTTCTTATTTTCCCTATTTTTTCTCCTTTCCCATTTTTTTCTTTTCCCTGTGTTTTTTTTTATTTCCCAGTTTTTTTCACTTCCCTGTTTTTTTCCAGTATTTTTTCTTCTCTTTTCCATTTTTTTTCCGTTTATTTCAATTTTCTTTTCTCCGTTTTCTTCTCTTCCCAGTTTCTTTAAAGATTGGACGAGACGAAACGAGACGAAAAGAGAAGAGAAGCGAGTCAGTCTTTCGTTCGTTTCCAAATTCATTTTATTCATATATTCACCGAGGCGGAGCTTAAGAGAACACACACACGCACGCACGCGCCTTTTTACTCCTCTCCTCAACTGTATAATAATATATTGCCTTCCGTCTGAGTCTCGGCCGCACGGAAAATGAATGAAAGGAACCAAGCCAACGGAGAAACATTTGTCAAAAGATCTGCAAAACGGAAGAAAAAAAAAAACTCCAGTACTTCTCATCTTTAAAAATCGAAAATCTAAAGAAATTCGTTTAGTTCTTTAAGGGGGTCGATAATACTACAAAAAGTATAAAAAAAACTTGGATATTTCTCTAAGTTATACATCAAACAGGCAAAAACTAATGACTCGTGTATATCTAAATAAGGACAACAATCATACAGACTAACGACATACACCGCACACGATCGTTTCTCGCTTATAAGGAAAAAGAAAAAATCGAATATTTCTTTTCCTAAATCAACCGAAAAACAAACTCGTGTATTTCTAAAAGGAATAACAATAACAACCCAGAGAAACAACATCCCCCCGCCAGACAGACGAGTTTCTCCTTAAAAGTGAAAAAAAAACCACTCGAATTTCTTTTCTGTATAAACCAAACAGAATAAAACAAAACCTCGTGTATATTTAACAAGGAATAACAATAAAAACACACACCATCAATGTCCACCACGAGAGGAATATAATTTCTTGTTTATAAGTAAAATTAAAGAAACATAACTAATATTTCTCTTCTTTTTATAAATGAAGCAGAAAGAAAAATCAAACCCTCGTGTATATCTAAAATTAAATAACAATAACAACACAGAGTAATAACATTCACCACCAGACAGACAAGTTTCTCCTTTAAAAGTGAAAAAAGAGAACACTCGAATATTTCTTCTCTATATAAACCATAACAAAAAAATAAAAACCTCGCGTTTCTAACAAGGAATAACAATGACAATGACAGCACAAACTACCGACACTCACCACTAGACGAATATTATTTATCATTCATAAGTAAAAAAAATAAAACGAACCATAGTATTTATTCTCTTAATAAATCAAACAAATCAAAACAAACTTGTGTATGTCTAAAAACGAATAACAAAAAACAGCACAAACTAACGACCTTCACCACCAGACGAATATTATTTCTCGTATATAAGTAAAACAAACGAGTGGTAATTTCTTCTCTCTATGGGCCGCATGACAAGTCCAATCCGAAGTTTCGGGTCACTACAAAGGTCGGTTTAGGGCCGCATGACAAGTCCAATCCGATATGTTTCGGGTCACTACAAAGGTCGGCTTAGGGGCCGTATTACAAGTCAATCCGAGAAGTTTCAGGTCACTACAAAGGTCGGTTTAGGGGCCGTATTACAAGTCCAATACGAGAATTTTCGGGTCCAGACAAATGTCGTTTTAGGGGCCGCGTTACAAGTCCTATCCGAAGTTTCAGGTCACTACAAAGGTCGGTTTACGGGCCGTATTACAAGTCAATCCGAGAAGTTTCGGGTCACTACAAAGGTCGGTTTACTGGCCGTATTACAAGTCAATCCGAGAAGTTTCGGGTCACTACAAAGGTCGGTTTAGGGCCGTATTACAAGTCAATCCGAAGTTTTGGGTCACTACAAAGGTCGGTTTAGTGGACGTATTACAAGTCCAATCCGAGAAGTTTCAGGTCACTACAAAGGTCGGCTTAGGGCCGTATTACAAGTCAATCCGATAAGTTTCGGGTCACTACAAAGGTCGGCTTAGGGCCGTATTACAAGTCAATCCGAGAAGTCTCGGGTTTTTACAAAGGTCGGCAGGGCCGTATTACAAGTCCAATCCGAGAAGTTTTGGGTCCCTACAAAATTATTCATCCCGAACTCTGTAGGGACCCGAAACTTCTCGAGTTTGACTTGTAATACGTTCCCATCAACCAAACAGAAAAACTAAACAAACTCGTGTATATGTAACAACGAATAACAACATAAACAAACAATATCCATCACTAGACGAACAAAATTTCTTGTTTATAAGTAAAATGTGAATATTTCTTGTCTCTATAAAGCAAACAGAAAACAATACAAACTCGTGCATATTTAAAGAAAATGAATAACAACAACAATTACAAAACTAACGACACTCACCACCGGATGAATATTCTTTCCCATTCATAAGTAAAAAAAAAAGCTAGTATTTCTTTTCTTTATAAACCAAACAGAAAAACAAAAAAACTCGTGTATCTAGAAGCCTGTATAAATTATCGTCCACAAGTAAAACAAAAACAAAAAGACAAACTCGTGTGTTCAGAAGCCTATATAGTTTATCGTCCGCAAGTAAAACAAAAAACAAAAAGACAAACTCGTGTGTTCAGAAGCCTATATAGTTTATCGTCCACAAGTAAAACAAAAGAAAACAAAAAGACAAACTCGTGTGTTCAGAAGCCTATATAGTTTATCGTCCACAAGTAAAACAAAAAACAAAAAAGACAAACTCGTGTGTTCAGAAGCCTATATAGTTTATCGTCCACAAGTAAAGCAAAAGAAAACAAAAAGACCAACTCGTGTGTTCAGAAGCCTATATAGTTTATCGTCCACAAGTAAAACAAAAACAAGAAGACAAACTCGTTTGTTCAGAAGCCTATATAGTTTATCGTCCAGAAGTAAAACAAAAAACAAAAAGACAAACTCGTGTGTTTAGAAGCCTATATAGTTTATCGTCCACAAGTAAAACAAAAACAAAAAGACAAACTCGTGTGTTTAGAAGCCTATATAGTTTATCGTCCACAAGTAAAACAAAAAAGAAAAGACAAACTCGTGTGTTCAGAAGCCTATATAGTTTATCGTCCACAAGTAAAGCAAAAGAAAACAAAAAGACAAACTCGTGTGTTCAGAAGCCTATATAGTTTATCGTCCACAAGTAAAACAAAAGAAAACAAAAAGACAAACTCGTGTGTTCAGAAGCCTATATAGTTTATCGTCCAGAAGTAAAACAAAAACAAAAAGACAAACTCGTGTGTTCAGAAGCCTATATAGTTTATCGTCCACAAGTAAAACAAAAAACAAAAAGACAAACTCGTGTGTTCAGAAGCATATAATTTACCGTTAAAAAGTAAAGTAACTTTTTCGTTCATAAGTAAACAATAACAACTACTATTTCTTCTCTTAATAAACCAAACAGAAAAACAAACAAACTCGTGTATCCAGCAGCCTATAGTTTATCGTTCAACAGTAAAAAAAAAAAAAATAATAAATAAAAATAAATAAACAGAGACGCCACAAAAACCTCAACCTGTGCGCGTTCGTTATTGATTCTCTTCTTTCTTTCTTCTTTCATTTCATTTATCTTTTTCTTTTTTTTCTTTTTTTTTCTTTTCCCGGTTTCTTCTCCCGTGTTTTTTTTCATTTCCGTTTTTTCATCCTTCCTTTTTTCTCATCTTTTCCGTTTTGTTTTGTGTTCATTGTTTTTTTTCTTCTCATTGTTTTCTGCTCCCGATTTTTCTTTTCCTTTTTATCTTCTTGTTCTCTTTTCCTTTTTTTGCTTTTCATTTTTTTTCTTTTCACGATTTTTCTTTTCATTTTTTTCCTTTCCTTGTTTTCTTTTATTAATCTTTTTTAGATAAAACGAAACGAAAAAAAAAAAAAGGGAGTCAGTCAGTCAGTCTTTCTCATTTGCCTCTTTTCCATTTTTTTTTCATTTCATTTTTTTCACTTTTTTTAATCTGTTATAATCCTTTGTTTTGATCCGGGACCACAAAAGCGACACATCACTCACGCCGCACACGCAATATACGAACACACACACGCACACACATACACACACACGCACACGCACACGCACGCACACACACACGCACACACACACACACACACAGAGAGAGAGAGAGAGGGGTTACCCGCCATTCCCATACATCTACTTTATATTTCATTATTCACGGAGGTTAACAAACAACAAAGGAAATAAACAAACAAACGAACAAACAACCGCGTAGAAACAATAGCAAACCCTCCCCCCCCCTCCTCTCTCTCTCTCTCTCTCTCTCTCTCTCTCTCTCTCTCTCTCTCTCTCTCTCTCTCTCTCTCTCTCTCTCTCTCTCTCTCTCTCTCTCTCTCTCTCTCTCTCTCTCTCTCTCTCTCTCTCTCTCTCTCTTTATTTATTTATTTATTTATTTATTTATTTATTTTTTAATCAAGGGTATAGTACGAAGAGGAAGTGGGCTGTAACATCTTGGTGTGGGAGGCCATGTGTGTCGGGGTGGGTGAGTAGTCTAGTATAGGAAGTATTTTAGTCTTTACTAGATATAGTTTGAGCCGCTCTGTGAAGTGCCAGAATCTGTTTAGTGATGTGAGGGCTGTTTTAACTTTCATGGTTTTGTCGTTGACATGTTTAACGATCAGGCCGGTGGATGTCACTGTGTGGCCTAATATCTGGCATTGTTTTTGGTGGGAGATGGTGTTGCCTTGTATTTGTATGTCATTTAATTTTTTTCCTGCCGAGTGCGACCACAGCGAACTTGTCTATGTTTGTTTTGATCTTCCATTTTTTTACAAATGTGTTGAGTCTGTTCGCCTCCCGCACGACCAGGGCGTCATGGTGGTCTAAGGTACCGTTGGAGGTCACTATTTGTGTCGCGTCGTCAGCATAATATATATCCATACAGCTTCTGTTATCAGACCGGGGCATGTCAGAGGTGTAGGTGATGAAGAGCGTTGGTGATAACACGCTGCCCTGTGGCACGCCGCTGTGCAGGGGGAACGGGGAGGATATTGCTGACTTAACTGGAATGGAAGCTGAGCGCTGATCAAGGAATAGTGCAGTTTAGTCCTTGTCCTTTAGTGAGTGCTTTTCGCATAGAGCTGAGATAGAGTGCTCCTCCTGCCCTGAAGCCATACTGGGACGGGTTATAAAGGTTGTTTTCCTCCAGGTAACATCTGAGTAGTAAGTTGATTATTCTTTCAAAGCTTTTTCCCGGGACTTCTAGGAGTGAGATTGGTCTGTAGTTCTTGGGATCCGTGGATGGTTTCCTGGTTTAGGTATCATGGTGAGAGTCTCTCTCTCTCTCTCTCTCTCTCTCTCTCTCTCTCTCTCTCTCTCTCTCTCTCTCTCTCTCTCTCTCTCTCTCTCTCTCTCTCTCTCTCTCTCTCTCTCTCTCTCTCTCTCTCTCTCTCTCTCTCTCTCTCTCTCTCTCTCTCTCTCTCTCTCTCTCTCTCTCTCTCTCTCTCTCTCTCTCTCTCTCTCTCTCTCTCTCTCTCTCTCTCTCTCTCTCTCTCTCTCTCTCTCTCTCTCTCTCTCTCTCTCTCTCTCTCTCTCTCTCTCTCTCTCTCTCTCTCTCTCTCTCTCTCTCTCTCTCTCTCTCATCTCTTCTCTCTCCTCATTTTATCATCTTTTCTCACTTCTATTTCTCTTCTCTCCTTTCATCTCATCTTTCCTCTCGTCTCCTCTTCCTATCCTCTCCTCTCATTTCATCCTTTTTCTTCTTTTCCCTGGTCTTCTCTTCTCTTTTCTCCACTCCTCTCATCTTCTTTGCTTTTCTCTTACTTTCTTTTAACTTCCCTTCTCTTCGCATCTCTCTTCTACTCTCTACTCTCCCTTCTCTTCCTCACGTACGCTAACATGCCATAAATACATTCCTGCTGTGATGTGAACGTTGTCAGGCTTGTAACCTGCGTGTGGGAAGTGTAAAACGCATTCTTTTATGATGCTAATGGTTTGGTGTCTTGCGTGAGTGTGTTGGAAGAGCAGGAACAGAAGCAATAGGAGCAGGAGGAGGAGCGGGAGGAGGAGGAGGAGAGAGAATGTGTTTGAGTCAATATGAAAACCGTATGATGCAGTTTCGTCTTTCTCTTGTCGTTTTTTTTTTTTTTTTTTTTTTTTTTTTTTTTTTTTACGTTGATTGCCTATTGCGCCCGTAGGCATCTTCCAGTGGGGCCTGATGGTCGGCCCAAGGCTTCTTCAGGTGGGGCTGCTGGTCGGCCAGCCCCGTTCGGCGCCAGGCGAGTGTAGAGTGGTGGCATCTCTTGCATTGGCTCATGCTTGGACGGAGAACTCGACTCGTTCGGACTGGGACGGCTTCCTCTAGAGAGGGTGGTGATGGGTGGTCAGGACAGCGTGGGTAGTTTAAGCCACTCAGCGGTGACTGAAAAATCCAGTGGTAGCGTGGAGTTCAGACCGCCGCGTCCCCATGCACCTGGTGAATACGTGTGTGTGTGTGTGTTTAAGTGAATGTGTGAAAAAAATTCTTTCAATGATTCTAATGCTCTTTTTTTTTTCTTTCCTTCCTTCGTGTCTGTGTGTGTGTGTGTGTGTGTGTGTGTGTGTGTGTGTGTGTGTGTGTGTGTGTGTGTGTGTGTGTGTGTGTGTGAAAATTTGTTCAATGATTCTAATGCTCTTTTTTTTCCTTTCCTTCCCTCGTGTGTGTTTGTGTTTGTGTGTCTGTGTGTGTGTGTGTCTGTGTCTGTGTGTGTGTGTGTGTGTGTGTGTGTGTGTGTGTGTATTTAAGTGTATGTGTGAAAAAATTCGTTCACTGATCCTAATGCTGTTTTTTTTTTCCTTTCCTTCCTTCGTGTGTGCTTGTGTGTCTGTGTCTATGTCTGTGTGTGTGTGTGTGTGTGTGTGTGTGTGTGTGTGTGTGTGTGTGTAGGTGGCCAAGCTGAGCGGCAACGCGTTGGGTGTGACGTGCCGGAGCGGGTGTTGTGGATGAAGAACTGGATGACACACTCGCCCGTCCACTTCTACAGGTCACACAGCATCAGGTGAGCAGCTCATACCATTACCTGATCGACCTCCCTCCCTCCCTCGCTTACCTCTCTTTTGTTCTTCTCCCCTTACTTGTCCCCCCCTCTCCTCTTCATTTACCTCTTCATTTGCTATCTCTCCTTCACCTCTTCTCTCCATCTTCCTTCCCTTTCTTCACCTTCCTCTCTCCCTCCCTCCCTCTCATATCTCTCCTCTGTTCCTCTCCACTTACCTGTCCCCTCCTCTCCTCTTCATTTACCTCTTCATTTGCTATCTCTCCTTCACCTCTTCTCTCCATCTTCCTTCCCTTCCTTCACCTTCCTCTCTCCCTCCCTCCCTCGCTTACCTCTCTTCTGTTCCTCTCCTCTTACTTGTCCCCCCCTCTCCTCTTCATTTACCTCTTCATTTGCTATCTCTTCTTCACCTCTTCTCTCCATCTCCCTTCCCTTCCTTCACCTTCCTTCCTCTCTCCTCCCTCACTTATTTGATCTCTTTCTTCCTTCCTCCTTTCCTTAACCTTCCTCCATTACCTCCCTCCTACCTCCCTCACTGCCTCACCTTTCCTTGCCATCCTCCATTACCTCCCTCCTCCCTCCCTCACTGCCTCACCCTTTCCTTATACATCCTCCATTACCTCCTCCTCCCTCACTGCCTCACCCTTCCCTCTCACTTTCCTCCCTTCTTTACCTCTCCCCTTTATTCACCTTTCTTTACCACTCCCTTCATCTCTCCTTCCCTTCCTCTCTTACCTCTCTCTCCTTCCTCACCTTCCTCCCTCTCTCCACTCTCACTTACTTAACCTTCCTCCTCCTTCCCTCCTTTACTACAAATTCCTCTATTTCTTTCCTTCCTCTCTTAACTGTCCTCCCTTTCTCCCTCTTTTACCTTTCGTTATTCCTCCTTCCTTCACCTTCCTCCTTACCTCTCACTTACCTGTACCTCTGCTCTCTCCCTTTCCTCCTGTCCTTCACTTTCCTCCCTTCCTCTCTTAACTCTCCTCACCCTCTCCTTTCCCTTCCATCTTCACCTTCCTCCCTTCCTTCGCCCATCATTCCTTCCTTTACCTGCCTACCATCTTTCTATCTCCTGTTACAACATCTACCCATTTTCACATATTCCTATCTTCTTTCCCATCATCCCATTTTCTTTCCCATCATCTTCCCATTTTCTTTCCCCTCATCTTCCCATTTTCTTTCCGATCATCTCCCCATATTCTTTCCCATCAACCTACCATTTTCTTTCCCATCATCTTCCCATTTTCTTTCCCATCATCTTCCATTTTCTTTCACATCATCTTCCATCTTCTTTCCCATCATCACCCCATTTTATTTCCCATCATCTTCCCATTTTCTTTCCCATCATCTTCCCATTTTCTTTACCATCATCTTCCCATATTCTTTCCCATCATCTTCCATTTTCTTTCATCATCTTCCCAGTGTCTTTCCCATCATCTTCCCATCTTCTTTCCCATCATCTTCCCATTTTCTTTCCCATCATCTTCCCATTTTCTTTCCCATCATCTTCCCATTTTCTTTCCCATCATCTTCCCATTTTCTTTCCCATCATCTTCCCATCTTCTTTCCCATCATATTCCCATTTTCTTTCACATCTTCCATCTTCTTTCCCATCATCTTCCATTTTCTTTCACATCATCTTCCCATTTTCTTTCACAGCATCTTCCCATTTTCTTTCACATCATCTTCCCATCTTCTTTTCCTTCATTTTCCCATTTTCTTTTACATCTTCCATTTTCTTTCATCTTCCCATCTTCTTTCATCATCTTCCCATTTTCTTTTACATCTTCCCATTTTCTTTCACATCTTTCAAACTTATTTTCCATAATCTTCCAATTTTCTTTCACATCTTCCCAGTTTCTTTTCCATAATCATCCCATTTTCTTTCACATCTTCCCATTTTCTTTCCATAATCTTCCCATTTTCATTCACATCTTCCATTTCTTTTCCATCATCTTCCCATTTTGTTCACCATCTTCCCATTTCTTTCCCATCATCTTCCCATTTTCTCCATCATCTTCCATTTTCTTTCCCATCATCTTCCCATTTTCATTCACACCATCTCCCATTTTCTTTCCCATCATCTCCCATTTTCATTCATCATCTTCAATTTTCTTTCCCATCATCTTCCCATTTTCTTTCCCATCATCTTCCCATTTTCTTTCACATCATCTTCCCATTTTCCTTCCCATCATCTCCCCATTTTCATTCCCATCATCTTCCCATTTTCATTCCCATCATCTTTCCATTTTCCTTCCCATCATCCCCCCATTTTCTTTCCCATCATCTTCCCATTTTCATTCCCATCATCTTCCCATTTTCCTTCCTATCATTTCCCCATTTTCTTTCCCATCAGCTCCCCATTTTTTTCCCATCATCTTCCCATTTTCTTTCACACCATCTTCCCATGTTCTTTCCCATCATCTTCCCATTTTCTTTCCCAACACCCTCCCATTTTCATTCACCAACTCCTCATTTTCTTTCCCATCATCTTCCCATTTCTTTCCCATCATCCTCTCATTTTCTTTCACACCATCTCCCATTTTCTTTCACATCTTCCCATCTTCTTTCATCATCCTCCCATTTTCTTTCCCATCATCTTCCCATCTTCTTTCACATCATACTCCCATTTTCTTTCACATCATCTTCCCATCTTCTAATCCCATACTCCCTTCCTACACCTGCCCTTCCCGTCCCTCCTCGGCCTTTCCCTCCCGCTCTCCTTCCTTCTCCTTCCTCTTCTCTCCCTCCTTCCTTTCCTCCTTCCCTTTCTCCATCCCTCTTTCATCTCCTTCCTCTTCTTCCTCCTCCTCCCTTTCCTTATCTTCCTGTATTCTCTTGATAGATTTTCGTCTTGTTTTCTTTCTCTCTTTCCTTCCCTTCCTTCATCTTCCAACTGTTCATTGTTCTCTAGACTTCAATTCTATTACTCTGTGTTAGTCTTGTTTATTCAGTGTTTTCATTCCTCTCTCTCTCTCTCTCTCTCTCTCTCTCTCTCTCTCTCTCTCTCTCTCTCTCTCTCTCTCTCTCTCTCTCTCTCTCTCTCTCTCTCTCTCTCTCTCTCTCTCTCTCTCTCTCTCTCTCACCTTCCTTCCCACCTCCTCGACTCCTCCACAGTCGTCCCTCTGTAAGCCAGCCCTGTAATTACCACCACAGTAGGGGCTACGGCGACAGTGAAAGCACCAAGGCTGCTGGCAATGTGGAGAACAGAAACCACCGGATGGCAACATGCCGGTTTGACCTGAACTCAAATATTCAGTGTGATTTAATTACGGACACAAAAGTCGACTCTGCAACAAATACACTCGCTAGGAATATGGCAAAGAAGGTGAAGCCAGCAGTGAAAACCCTAACAACCCTGAACACTCCAAGGACTGTCTTACCATAGATCACATTAATGGCCAATCCCTCCTCGCAAACTTTGATGATATAAAAATGTTAATGAGTGACAGAAATACAGACATTCTTTGCGTCAGCGAAACATGGCTCTCCCCTTACACTCCCGACACATACATCAACATTCCCAATTATAAAGTGTTCAGGTGCGACGGCGGCCGAGGTGCAGGTGTCTGTCTCTATGTTAGTGATACCCTTGCTTCTGAAATAATAGACACTAAAATAACTAAACAAACAGGGACTGAAGACATATGGGTCCGAGTGCAGTGCAGGAAACTACCATCTGTCATAGTAGGATGTATTTACAGACACCCAAAGGCTCTTGCTAATTCATATGATCATATAACTGAAACTATACGATCTATTATGCTTCATAAAAAAAACATTCTTAGTACTAGGCGATCTAAATGACGACCTTCTCTCGCCTACCAGCAAACTCTCACGCTTACTAAAGAATAATAAACTAACACAACTAATAGCAAACCCACACGACTAACCCCCACCACTGCTACACTACTGGATGTAATAATAACTAATAACCCTGACCTCATATTACACAGTGACGTAATCCCTAACCCTATCGCTGATCACGAGCTTATCACAGCCACAGTCAATATGAAAAAGCCAAAACGAATACCAGTTATAAAAACATTCAGAGACTTAAAGTTATGTGACAAAGATAAATTCTGCGAAAGCCTGCTAAACAGCGTCACCGAACTGAATCAAATATTAAACACGGATAATGTTAATGACCAAGTGAGCATACTAACTTCAGTGTTCACCAGATGCTTAGACAACCTTGCTCCAATGGTAACACGAAATAAAACGACCCCCTGCTCCCTGGATCAACAATGAAATTAATGAATGTATAAATCTCAGAAATACAACACAACGTAACCTCAAAAACAACAGAAAAGATAAAATACTTCAAGATAGGTACAGATACCTGAAGAAACGCGTAAAATCCCTAATTAATATATCCAAAAATAATTACTATCAGTCCCAACTCAAAGATTGCAAAGGTAATACGTCTGCCACCTGGAAAGTTGTAAAAAAATTAAGTCCAAATAAAAAGAACAGCTCAAACAATCAAATACCTGGCAGCTCAGAAACTTTGTGTGAAGATTTTAATACTTTTTTTGCTAACGTGGGAAAAAACACATACAAAAAGACACAATCTACGCTGTTAAACATACAAAACAGTCTCCCAGTGGAAAATGCCATACACGACAGACACCTCGCAGACCACACACACGAAGAAAACGGTACACTCTTTCGCCCCACACCCACAGACACTGACACTCAACGATAAAGAGCTTGCGCGAAACAAAATCATTTGGATCCGATGGTATTCCTCTTCGTTTCCTTAAGGACTCTCTCTTCATTACCGCATATTACTTGACTCAAATAATAAACACTTCTATTGTTACCGGCATCTTTCCTACACAGTGGAAAAACGCTGTAGTTACCCCCCTCTATAAAGCTGGCGACGTGAGTAATGCCGATAATTATCGCCCAATATCCCTATTACCTATCTTCTCTAAAGCTATAGAAAAATAGTTGCAAACCAATTAACTAAATACCTTGAAAATAACAAACACTTGTCCGACACTCAACATGGCTTTCGCCCCACCTCTCAACCAGCACTGCACTCGGCCGTCACCGATAAACTATACGACAATATGGACACCAAACAATTATCGCTGCTTACACTTTGTGACCTATCAAAAGCATTTGATAGTGTTAGCCGTAAGATTCTCCTCACAAACTCTCAAATGTTAAAGTAGACACATTTTGGTTCAAAGACTACTTATCGAACAGAACACAGACAGTACGCCTACAAAACCACCTCTCCACAAAGGCAAACCTACAATATGGCGTTCCACAAGGCTCCATTTTAGGGCCTATATTATTTACACTCTATGTAAACGACATGCATGAATACTTCGACGACTGCACACTGATACAATATGCAGACGACACACAATTTATCCACAGTGGGCCACTGAAGGATATAAATCTACTAGTGAAAAAAGTTGAAACCACCCTAAGCAAAGTCATGGTGTACTTTAATAAAAATGGTCTAATGTTAAACACCCAGAAAACCCAATGTATATTTATAGGAAGCAGACAACTAATATCAAGAATACCTGATAACACAACCATTCTCTTCCATGATAGTAAGATCGAACCCTCAAACAATGTAAAGAATTTAGGATTGCATATAGACCAATATTTAGTGTTTGATCACCATATAACCGAAATCAGTAAGAAAATCCTAGGAACACTTATGTATGCAAATAGAATAAAACAATGTTTTGATAAACCCACAAGGCAGCTTATGGTAGAGTCACTAGTATTAAGTATACTAAACTATTGTAATACTATGGGGACAACTAACAATACGCTGCTAACAAAAGTACAGAAACTACAGAACTTCGCTGCCAAAATCGTAGAAGGGAAGGCCCAGAAATATAATCATGTAACTCCGATAATTAAGGAACTCAGTTGGCTCAATGTTTCACAACAAATAACTTTTGACACAGCAGTGAATATATAAACATTTACACGGTCACTACCCTGAATATCTAATGCCTCTCCCTCTGTAAACAGCATCACCAACACGCCAGCAGGGTAATCTGTATGTACCAAGAACACACACAGACACAGGAGCCAGACAACTTTCTGTACACGGGCCTAAACTTTGGAACTCCCTGCCAACACATATAAGCACTGCCCACACCTTGCATAAATTCAAATATATTCTGAAAGAGTTCTTACTTAATCGAAACCGAAACAACTGATGAATAACTAATTATTTCATTGCAATAACCTATGTACTCTTTTATGTATTTGGATGTAAGAATAACTACTTCTAGTGGAAATAAACTTATTATTATTATTATTATTACTACTCTCTCTCTCTCTCTCTCTCTCTCTCTCTCTCTCTCTCTCTCTCTCTCTCTCTCTCTCTCTCTCTCTCTCTCTCTCTCTCTCTCTCTCTCTCTCTCTCTCTCTCTCTCTCTCTCTCTCTCTCTCTCTCTCTCTCTCTCTCTCTCTCTCTCTCTCTCTCGCCGTACCTGGAAACGGGTTATTACTCGTCTTTTCGCTCAGGTAAGCAAAATGAAGGTTGTTGATAATATTCCCCGAGTTCTTTGAAGATAATAACAGGAATATTACTCTATCTATCTATCTATCTATCCATCTATTTATCTGCCTATTTATCTTTTTATCTATCTATTTTGTCTGTTATTATTTGTTTCTTCCTTTCTTTCGTCTCTATGGTCATTTCTATTTTTTAATCCTCTGAAAAGATTAAACCCTATAGATTTTTACAAATGTGTTGAGTCTGTTCGCCTCCCGCACGACCAGGGCGTCATGGTGGTCTAAGGTACCGTTGGAGGTCACTATTTGTGTCGCGTCGTCAGCATAATATATATCCATACAGCTTCTGTTATCAGACCGGGGCATGTCAGAGGTGTAGGTGATGAAGAGCGTTGGTGATAACACGCTGCCCTGTGGCACGCCGCTGTGCAGGGGGAACGGGGAGGATATTGCTGACTTAACTGGAATGGAAGCTGAGCGCTGATCAAGGAAGCTACATAACAGTTTTTCCGTTAGCTCTGGCAGTCCGAGTTGAAGTATTTTGTATTGCAGGCCCTGTAGCCAGACTTTATCAAACGCTTTGTTGATGTCGCGTTGGATAATAGTGCAGTTTAGTCCTTGTCCTTTAGTGAGTGCTACCTTTTCGCTGGCGATAGAGATAGCTGACGTAGTGCTCCTCCCTGCCCTGAAGCCATACTGGGACGGGTTATAAAGGTTGTTTTCCTCCAGGTAACATCTGAGTCGTAAGTTGATTATTCTTTCAAAGATTTTTCCAGGGACTTCTAGGAGTGAGATTGGTCTGTAGTTCTTGGGATCCGTGGATGGTTTGCCTGGTTTAGGTATCATGGTGAGAGTCTCTCTCTCTCTCTCTCTCTCTCTCTCTCTCTCTCTCTCTCTCTCTCTCTCTCTCTCTCTCTCTCTCTCTCTCTCTCTCTCTCTCTCTCTCTCTCTCTCTCTCTCTCTCTCTCTCTCTCTCTCTCTCTCTCTCTCTCTCTCTCTCTCTCTCTCTCTCTCTCTCTCTCTCTCTCTCTCTCTCTCTCTCTCTCTCTCTCTCTCTCTCTCTCTCTCTCTCTCTCTCTCTCTCTCTCTCTCATCTCTTCTCTCTCCTCATTTTATCATCTTTTCTCACTTCTATTTCTCTTCTCTCCTTTCATCTCATCTTTCCTCTCGTCTCCTCTTCCTATTCTCTCCTCTCATTTCATCCTTTTTCTTCTTTTCCCTTGTCTTCTCTTCTCTTTTCTCCTCTCCTCTCATCTTCTTTGCTTTTCTCTTCCTTTCTTTTCACTTCCCTTCTCTTCGCATCTCTCTTCTACTCTCTCCTCTCCCTTCTCTTCCTCACGTACGCTAACAGGCCATAAAATACATTCCTGCTGTGATGTGAACGTTGTCGGGCTTGTAACCTGCGTGTGCGGGGAAGTGTAAAACGCATTCTTTTTATGATGCTAATGGTTTGGTGTCTTGCGTGAGTGTGTTGGAAGAGCAGGAACAGAAGCAATAGGAGCAGGAGGAGGAGCGGGAGGAGGAGGAGGAGAGAGAATGTGTTTGAGTCAATATGAAAACCGTATGATGCAGTTTCGTCTTTCTCTTGTCGTTTATTTTTATTTTTTTCGTGTCTTTTTTTTTTTTTTTTTTTTTTTTTTTTTTACGTTGATTGCCTATTGCGCCGGTAGGCATCTTCCCGGTGGGGCCTGATGGTCGGCCCAAGGCTTCTTCCAGGTGGGGCCTGGTGGTCGGCCCAGCCCGTTCTGGCGCAGGCGAGTGTTTACAGTGGCGCCATCTTGCATTGGCTCATGCTGCCCCCCGGAACTCGTTCTTGATTCGCTTGGACGGCTTCCTCTAGAGTCCGGGTTGATGGGTGGTCTTCAGGACAGCATGTGGGTAGTTTTAAGCCACTCGGCGGTGACTGAAAAATCCGAGTGGTAGCGTGGGGATTCGAACCCGCGTCGTCCATCACGCGGTGAATGTGGGCCCAGTACGCTACCACCTACGTGTGTGTGTGTGTATTTAAGTGTATGTGTGAAAAAAATTCGTTCAATGATTCTAATGCTCTTTTTTTTTCCTTTCCTTCCTTCGTGTATGTGTGTGTGTGTGTGTGTGTGTGTGTGTGTGTGTGTGTGTGTGTGTGTGTGTGTGTGTGTGTGTGTGTGTGTGAAAAATTTGTTCAATGATTCTAATGCTCTTTTTTTTTTTTTTTCTTCCCTCGTGTGTGTTTGTGTTTGTGTGTCTGTGTGTGTGTGTGTGTGTGTGTGTGTGTGTGTGTGTGTGTGTGTGTGTGTGTGTGTGTGTGTGTGTGTGTGTGTGTATTTAAGTGTATGTGTGAAAAAATTCGTTCACTGATCCTAATGCTGTTTTTTTTCCTTTCCTTCCTTCGTGTGTGCTTGTGTGTCTGTGTCTGTGTCTGTGTCTGTGTGTGTGTGTGTGTGTGTGTGTGTGTGTGTGTGTGTAGGTGGCCAAGCTGAGCGGCAACGCGTTGGGTGTGACGTGCCGGAGCGGGTGTTGTGGATGAAGAACTGGATGACACACTCGCCCGTCCACTTCTACAGGTCACACAGCATCAGGTGAGCAGCTCATACCATTACCTGATCGACCTCCCTCCCTCCCTCGCTTACCTCTCTTTTGTTCTTCTCCCCTTACTTGTCCCCCCCTCTCCTCTTCATTTACCTCTTCATTTGCTATCTCTCCTTCACCTCTTCTCTCCATCTTCCTTCCCTTTCTTCACCTTCCTCTCTCCCTCCCTCCCTCTCATATCTCTCCTCTGTTCCTCTCCACTTACCTGTCCCCTCCTCTCCTCTTCATTTACCTCTTCATTTGCTATCTCTCCTTCACCTCTTCTCTCCATCTTCCTTCCCTTCCTTCACCTTCCTCTCTCCCTCCCTCCCTCGCTTACCTCTCTTCTGTTCCTCTCCTCTTACTTGTCCCCCCCTCTCCTCTTCATTTACCTCTTCATTTGCTATCTCTTCTTCACCTCTTCTCTCCATCTCCCTTCCCTTCCTTCACCTTCCTTCCTCTCTCCCTCCCTCACTTATTTGATCTCTTTCTTCCTTCCCTCCTTTCCTTAACCTTCCTCCATTACCTCCCTCCTACCTCCCTCACTGCCTCACCCTTTCCTTATACATCCTCCATTACCTCCCTCCTCCCTCCCTCACTGCCTCACCCTTTCCTTATACATCCTCCATTACCTCCCTCCTCCCTCCCTCACTGCCTCACCCTTCCCTCTCACTTTCCTCCCTTCTTTACCTCTCCCCTCTCTTTATTCACCTTTCTTTACCACTCCCCTTCATCTCTCCTTCCCTTCCTCTCTTACCTCTCTCTCTCTCCCTTCCTCACCTTCCTCCCTCTCTCCACTCTCACTTACTTAACCTTCCTCCTCCTTCCCTCCTTTACTACAAATTCCTCTATTTCTTTCCTTCCTCTCTTTAACTGTCCTCCCTTTCTCCCTCTTTTACCTTTCGTTATTCCTCCCTTCCTTCACCTTCCTCCTTACCTCTCTCACTTACCTGTACCTCTGCTCTCTCTCCCTTTCCTCCTTTCCTTCACTTTCCTCCCTTCCTCTCTTAACTCTCCTCACCCTCTCCTTTCCCTTCCATCTTCACCTTCCTCCCTTCCTTCGCCCTTCATTCCTTCCTTTACCTGCCTACCATCTTTCTATCTCCTGTTACATCATCTTCCCATTTTCTTTCACATCTTCTCATCTTCTTTCCCATCATCACCCCATTTTCTTTCCCATCATCTTCACATTTTCTTTCCCATCATCTTCCCATTTTCTTTCACATCATCTTCCCATCTTCTTTCCCATCATCTTCCCATTTTCTTTCCCATCATCTTCCCATTTTCTTTCACATCATCTTCCCATTTTCTTTCACATCATCTTCCCATCTTCTTTCCCATCATCACCCCATTTTCTTTCCCATCATCTTCACATTTTCTTTCCCATCATCTTCCCATTTTCTTTTCCATCATCTTCCCATTTTCTTTCCCATCATCTTCCCATTTTCTTTCACATCATCTTCCCATTTTCTTTCACATCATCTTCCCATCTTCTTTCCCATCATCTTCCCATTTTCTTTTCCATCATCTTCCCATTTTCTTTCCCATCATCTTCCCATTTTCTTTCCCATCATCTTCCCATTTTCTTTCCCATCATCTTCCCATCTTCTTTCCCATCATCTTCCCATTTTCTTTCACATCATCTTCCCATCTTCTTTCCCATCATCTTCCCATTTTCTTTCACATCATCTTCCCATTTTCTTTCACAGCATCTTCCCATTTTCTTTCACATCATCTTCCCATCTTCTTTTCCTTCATTTTCCCATTTTCTTTTACATCTTCCCATTTTCTTTCACATCTTCCCATCTTCTTTCACATCATCTTCCCATTTTCTTTTACATCTTCCCATTTTCTTTCACATCTTTCCATCTTATTTTCCATAATCTTCCCATTTTCTTTCACATCTTCCCATTTTCTTTTCCATAATCTTCCCATTTTCTTTCACATCTTCCCATTTTCTTTTCCATAATCTTCCCATTTTCATTCACATCTTCCCATTTCTTTTCCATCATCTTCCCATTTTGTTCACCATCATCTTCCCATTTTCTTTCCCATCATCTTCCCATTTTCTCTCCCATCATCTTCCCATTTTCTTTCCCATCATCTTCCCATTTTCATTCACACCATCCTCCCATTTTCTTTCCCATCATCTCCCCATTTTCATTCACATCATCTTCCAATTTTCTTTCCCATCATCTTCCCATTTTCTTTCCCATCATCTTCCCATTTTCTTTCACATCATCTTCCCATTTTCCTTCCCATCATCTCCCCATTTTCTTTCCCATCATCTTCCCATTTTCATTCCCATCATCTTTCCATTTTCCTTCCCATCATCCCCCCATTTTCTTTCCCATCATCTTCCCATTTTCATTCCCATCATCTTCCCATTTTCCTTCCTATCATTTCCCCATTTTCTTTCCCATCAGCTCCCCATTTTTTTCCCATCATCTTCCCATTTTCTTTCACACCATCTTCCCATGTTCTTTCCCATCATCTTCCCATTTTCTTTCCCAACACCTTCCCATTTTCATTCACACCAACTCCTCATTTTCTTTCCCATCATCTTCCCATTTTCTTTCCCATCATCCTCTCATTTTCTTTCACACCATCTCCCCATTTTCTTTCACATCTTCCCATCTTCTTTCACATCATCCTCCCATTTTCTTTCCCATCATCTTCCCATCTTCTTTCACATCATACTCCCATTTTCTTTCACATCATCTTCCCATCTTCTAATCCCATACTCCCTTCCTACACCTGCCCTTCCCGTCCCTCCTCGGCCTTTCCCTCCCTCTCTCCTTCCTTCTTCTCCTTCCTCTTCTCTCCCTCCTTCCTTCCGTTCCTCCCTTCCCTTTCTCCATCCCTCTTTCATCTCCCTTCCTCTTCTCTTCCTCCCTCCTCCCTTCCCTTATCTTCCTGTATTCTCTTGATAGATTTTCGTCTTGTTTTTCTTTCTCTCTTTCCCTTCCCTTCCCTTCATCTTCCAACTGTTCATTGTTCTCTAGACTTCAATTCTATTACTCTGTGTTAGTCTTGTTTATTCAGTGTTTTCATTTCACTCTCTCTCTCTCTCTCTCTCTCTCTCTCTCTCTCTCTCTCTCTCTCTCTCTCTCTCTCTCTCTCTCTCTCTCTCTCTCTCTCTCTCTCTCTCTCTCTCTCTCTCTCTCTCTCTCTCTCTCTCTCTCTCTCTCTCTCTCTCTCTCTCTCTCTCTCTCTCTCTCTCTCTCTCTCACCTTCCTTCCCACACCTCCTCGACTCCTCCACAGTCGTCCCTCTGTAAGCCAGCCCTGTAATTACCACCACAGTAGGGGCTACGGCGACGGTGAAAGGCACCAAGGCTGCTGGCAATGTGGAGAACGAAACCACCGGATGGCAACATGCCGGTTTGACCACAGACTCAAATGTTCAGTGTGCTTTAATTACGGCCACAAAAGTCGACTCTGCAACAAATACACTCGCTAGGAATATGGCAAAGAAGGTGAAGCCAGCAGTGAAAACCCTAACAACTCTGAACACTCCAAGGACTGTCTTACCATAGATCACATTAATGGCCAATCCCTCCTCGCAAACTTTGATGATATAAAAATGTTAATGAGTGACAGAAATACAGACATTCTTTGCGTCAGCGAAACATGGCTCTCCCCTTACACTCCCGACACATACATCAACATTCCCAATTATAAAGTGTTCAGGTGCGACGGCGGCCGAGGTGCAGGTGTCTGTCTCTATGTTAGTGATACCCTTGCTTCTGAAATAATAGACACTAAAATAACTAAACAAACAGGGACTGAAGACATATGGGTCCGAGTGCAGTGCAGGAAACTACCATCTGTCATAGTAGGATGTATTTACAGACACCCAAAGGCTCTTGCTAATTCATATGATCATATAACTGAAACTATACGATCTATTATGCTTCATAAAAAAAACATTCTTAGTACTAGGCGATCTAAATGACGACCTTCTCTCGCCTACCAGCAAACTCTCACGCTTACTAAAGAATAATAAACTAACACAACTAATAGCAAACCCACACGACTAACCCCCACCACTGCTACACTACTGGATGTAATAATAACTAATAACCCTGACCTCATATTACACAGTGACGTAATCCCTAACCCTATCGCTGATCACGAGCTTATCACAGCCACAGTCAATATGAAAAAGCCAAAACGAATACCAGTTATAAAAACATTCAGAGACTTAAAGTTATGTGACAAAGATAAATTCTGCGAAAGCCTGCTAAACAGCGTCACCGAACTGAATCAAATATTAAACACGGATAATGTTAATGACCAAGTGAGCATACTAACTTCAGTGTTCACCAGATGCTTAGACAACCTTGCTCCAATGGTAACACGTGAAATAAAACGACCCCCTGCTCCCTGGATCAACAATGAAATTAATGAATGTATAAATCTCAGAAATACAACACAACGTAACCTCAAAAACAACAGAAAAGATAAAATACTTCAAGATAGGTACAGATACCTGAAGAAACGCGTAAAATCCCTAATTAATATATCCAAAAATAATTACTATCAGTCCCAACTCAAAGATTGCAAAGGTAATACGTCTGCCACCTGGAAAGTTGTAAAAAAATTAAGTCCAAATAAAAAGAACAGCTCAAACAATCAAATACCTGGCAGCTCAGAAACTTTGTGTGAAGATTTTAATACTTTTTTTGCTAACGTGGGAAAAAACACATACAAAAAGACACAATCTACGCTGTTAAACATACAAAACAGTCTCCCAGTGGAAAATGCCATACACGACAGACACCTCGCAGACCACACACTCTTTCGCCCCACACCCACAGACACTGACATACTCATCTTAACGATAAAGAGCTTGCACGAAACAAAATCATTTGGATCCGATGGTATTCCTCTTCGTTTCCTTAAGGACTCTCTCTTCATTACCGCATATTACTTGACTCAAATAATAAACACTTCTATTGTTACCGGCATCTTTCCTACACAGTGGAAAAACGCTGTAGTTACCCCCCTCTATAAAGCTGGCGACGTGAGTAATGCCGATAATTATCGCCCAATATCCCTATTACCTATCTTCTCTAAAGCTATAGAAAAATAGTTGCAAACCAATTAACTAAATACCTTGAAAATAACAAACACTTGTCCGACACTCAACATGGCTTTCGCCCCCACCTCTCAACCAGCACTGCACTCACGGCCGTCACCGATAAACTATACGACAATATGGACACCAAACAATTATCGCTGCTTACACTTTGTGACCTATCAAAAGCATTTGATAGTGTTAGCCGTAAGATTCTCCTCCACAAACTCTCAAATGTTAAAGTAGACACATTTTGGTTCAAAGACTACTTATCGAACAGAACACAGACAGTACGCCTACAAAACCACCTCTCCACAAAGGCAAACCTACAATATGGCGTTCCACAAGGCTCCATTTTAGGGCCTATATTATTTACACTCTATGTAAACGACATGCATGAATACTTCGACGACTGCACACTGATACAATATGCAGACGACACACAATTTATCCACAGTGGGCCACTGAAGGATATAAATCTACTAGTGAAAAAAGTTGAAACCACCCTAAGCAAAGTCATGGTGTACTTTAATAAAAATGGTCTAATGTTAAACACCCAGAAAACCCAATGTATATTTATAGGAAGCAGACAACTAATATCAAGAATACCTGATAACACAACCATTCTCTTCCATGATAGTAAGATCGAACCCTCAAACAATGTAAAGAATTTAGGATTGCATATAGACCAATATTTAGTGTTTGATCACCATATAACCGAAATCAGTAAGAAAATCCTAGGAACACTTATGTATGCAAATAGAATAAAACAATGTTTTGATAAACCCACAAGGCAGCTTATGGTAGAGTCACTAGTATTAAGTATACTAAACTATTGTAATACTATATGGGGGACAACTAACAATACGCTGCTAACAAAAGTACAGAAACTACAGAACTTCGCTGCCAAAATCGTAGAAGGGAAGGCCCAGAAATATAATCATGTAACTCCGATAATTAAGGAACTCAGTTGGCTCAATGTTTCACAACAAATAACTTTTGACACAGCAGTGAATATATATAAACATTTACACGGTCACTACCCTGAATATCTAATGCCTCTCCCCTCTGTAAACAGCATCACCAACAGCACAACACGACAGCAGGGTAATCTGTATGTACCAAGAACACACACAGACACAGGAGCCAGACAACTTTCTGTACACGGGCCTAAACTTTGGAACTCCCTGCCAACACATATAAGCACTGCCCACACCTTGCATAAATTCAAATATATTCTGAAAGAGTTCTTACTTAATCGAAACCGAAACAACTGATGAATAACTAATTATTTCATTGCAATAACCTATGTACTCTTTTATGTATTTGGATGTAAGAATAACTACTTCTAGTGGAAATAAACTTATTATTATTATTATTATTACTACTCTCTCTCTCTCTCTCTCTCTCTCTCTCTCTCTCTCTCTCTCTCTCTCTCTCTCTCTCTCTCTCTCTCTCTCTCTCTCTCTCTCTCTCTCTCTCTCTCTCTCTCTCTCTCTCTCTCTCTCTCTCTCTCTCTCTCTCGCCGTACCTGGAAACGGGTTATTACTCGTCTTTTCGCTCAGGTAAGCAAAATGAAGGTTGTTGATAATATTCACCGAGTTCTTTGAAGATAATAACAGGAATATTACTCTATCTATCTATCTATCTATCCATCTATTTATCTGCCTATTTATCTTTTTATCTATCTATTTTGTCTGTTATTATTTGTTTCTTCCTTTCTTTCGTCTCTATGGTCATTTCTATTTTTTAATCCTCTGAAAAGATTAAACCCTATAGATTTTTTTTACAGCACAGAGAGCAACTCAAGGGCAACACAAAAAGATGTTAAAAAAAAGGCGGCTAAATGTTGCTTTAATATAGTGATAGATACAGAGTGGCCAAAAGAGGTCATTTTCGGATGGAGAGGTGTCGATGCACCCTTCTTGAAAGATGTGTCATAAGCAGGAGGAAATACAGACGAAGGAAGGCTGTTCCAGAGTTTACCAGCGAAGGGGATGAAAGAATGGAGATGTTGTTAACTCTTACATAAGGGGTTTGGACAGTACAGGGATGAGAAAGAGTAGAAAGTCGTGTGCAGCGGGGACGCGGGAGGGGAGGGAGGTATGCAGTTTGCAAGTTCAGTAGAGCAGTAAGCATGAAAATATCGATAGAAGATAGAAAGAGATGCAACATGGCGGCAGAGTTTAAGAGGTAAAAGGCTGTCAGTAAGAGGAGGAGAGCTGATGAGACGAAGAGTCTTAGATTCCAGTCAGTCCAGAAGAGCTGTGTGAGTGGACCCTCCCTTGCTCTCTCTCTCTCTCTCTCTCTCTCTCTCTCTCTCTCTCTCTCTCTCTCTCTCTCTCTCTCTCTCTCTCTCTCTCTCTCTCTCTCTCTCTCTCTCTCTCTCTCTCTCTCTCTCTCTCTCTCTCTCTCTCTCTCTCTTTCTCCCAAACCCTTCTCCAACCGCCCCCTTGCCCTCAGCGGTACCGTCGACACCAGCGGACAACACCACGCAACGGGAGGATGCTAGTGGCACCGCCCATGATGGCTTCACCGTCGTGAATGGAGGAGCCAAACCAGCCATACAATCGAGTTATCCTGTTCATTGCTTCAACAGGTTTGCCATTTTGGAGGAGGAGGACGAGCAGGAGAGCACCTTCCTGGTGGGTGACTCCATGACTCGCCAGCAGGTCGTTGAGTTCTGCGGCAGAGTTCCTCGTCGAAGACGGAACTATTGCTATCCTGGTGCTGGGATCGACGATATAACTGCTGCTCTTGAGGAGATCTCCTCCCAGGCTACTAATGATTCACTGTTTGTTATTCACACAAGTACGAACGACGTCACCACGACCCGGTCTGAGGAACTCCTGGAGAAGTACCGTAGGCTCATCCAGCAGTATAAGTCTAAATCCTCTAACATTTTGATTTCAGGAGTTCTACCACGGACTTGGGCGGAGAGCGACTTTTTCAGTAAGGCCTTCAGCCTAAACAACCGCTTACAGACTCTTTGTAGGGAGCTTGACGTGGAGTTCTTCAACGCATTGGACAATTTCTATGGACAAAGTGAGCTCTTCCACAGGGACGGATTGCACCTTTCTCCCATCGGGGCAGCCAGATTCGGAAGGCTCCTCAACGAAGCAGTACGTGTCATCCGAGCAAAAAACGAGTCACGGCCACGTCCCTCCACCCCGCCCGTGTAAATAGACGCCGTGCATAGCAACAAACCCGTAACCGTGATTCCGCAAGTACCACCACCACTATTACCAAGCCTCTAGATAACTTAAAAATCCTTAGTTTCAATGCGCGTAGCTTAAGAAACAAATTTGATGAACTGAGATGTCTTGCTTTAACATAAAATTTTGACATAATTGCTATAACCGAAACATTTATCGACACCACAAATATTGATTTAAGTTCCGAATACAGCATAGATGGCTACAGACTCTTCAACAAAGATCGTGTAGACCGTAGAGGTGGTGGCGTCGCCCTTTATGTCAAAAGCTATTTGCAACCCACTGACAAAACACCGGGAAACAGTAACGTTGAACATTTGTGCGTGCGAGTAAACATTGCAAAAGTCAATTTAAATATATCTGTCACCTACAGATCTCCCGGGCAATCACTCGATGACGACCTTGAAATGTACAGCGTCTTAAGGCAGTCACTTAATAACAACGACTCACTGATATTAAGAGACTTTAACCTCCTCCATATCGACTGGGCGACACTGTCAGGTACAGAAGGCGAGTCACATAGAATGATCGAATTTCTAGAAGAAAATTATCTAAGCCAAATGGTTTCTGAGCCAACTCGACAAAATAATATACTCGACCTTGTTATAACGACCCAAGATAACCTAGTCAGTAGTGTCACCGTAGGAGAACACCTCGGTTCTTGCGATCATAAATTAGTGCGCGTCGACATTAGAGCTCAATCATCAGTGACTGAAAATAAAGTAGAGGTGCCCAATTTCAAAAGAGCTAACGTCGTAGAAATCCGACAAAAACTAACAGAAATACAACTATCAGATGACGGCAACGTAGATGAAGTCTGGCTAAGGCTTAAAAATCACTTACTCACTCAGCAGAACACATTCGTCCCCCTGTGCGAGAAGCGAATTAACACTAATAAAAGCCCACCGTGGTTTAATAGCGAGATTAAACAATCAGTCAATGGGAGAAAATTGTTTTACAGGTTAAAGAAAGAACAAAGCACGCCCGAAAACATTAGACTTTATAATGATGCCAGGCGACGAGTAAAAAGACTAGCAGGTCAGGCAAAGCGTAGATATGAAGAAAATATTGCAACCAACTGTAAAAATAATCCGAAATCTTTCTTCAGTTACTTAAACAACAGAAAGGCGATCAAAAGTGGTATTGGACCTTTAACAAACAGCGACGGTGCACTAGTGACTGACAGCCAACACATTGCAAACCTCTTAAACAATTACTTTTCCTCGGTGTTTAATACTAACAGTCTTCCTCTCGCTACCACCAACACCAGTACTATTGTAAATCTCGAGCATGCATTGCCTAATTTTGAAATAACAACCGATGAAGTCCTTAAAGCTCTCCATTTACTTAAAACAAATAAAAGTCCCGGACCCGACAAAGTATATCCTATACTGCTTAAAGAAACAAAGTGCGAAATACTCTCCTCCTTCACTACCGTATTCAATATGTTCTTGCGATAAGGCATCGTCCCTTCGGATTGGAAAAAGGCTAACGTGACACCGATTTTTTAGAAAGGAGACAAAAAAATACCAGGTAACTACCGACCCATTAGTCTAACATCAATTGTAGGTAAGCTACTCGAGAGCATAATTAGAGACAAAATTGTGAGTTACCTCGAAAGCCACTCATTAATTGGGGATTCACAACATGGCTTCCGTAGCAAAAGATCCTGCCTGTCAAACCTACTGACCTTTTATAACGATCTCTTCTCAGTTTATGACGTAACCAAATCAGTGGACGTACTCTATCTTGAATTCCAGAAAGCGTTTGATAAAGTCCCACATCATAAATTACTTTATAAATTAAAGCAAATAGGCATTGACGGTCAAGTACACTAATGGATCGCGAACTGGTTGAGCAACAGACAACAAAGAGTAGTGATCGACGGATTTAACTCAGAGTGGGCGCCGGTCACTAGTGGCGTCCCTCAGGGCTCGGTTCTTGGCCCAGTGCTCTTCATTATCTACATCAACGACGTGGATGTTGGACTCAATAATCGCATTAGTAAATTTGCAGACGACACAAAGATTGGTAACTCGGTTCTCACTGACGAAGACAGGCAAAGCCTCCAAGAGGATTTGCACAAAATTTCAGCTTGGTCGGATAAATGGGAGATGCCCTTTAACGTAGACAAGTGCCAGGTCCTTCAAGTTGGAACAAAAAATAAGAAGTTCGATTACGAAATACGCGGCGTTACACTCATAAGTGTTCAATGCGTTAAGGACCTGGGGATTAAAATCGCATCAAACCTCAAATTCTCACATCAATGCATCGATGCAGCAAATAAAGTGAACAGAATGTTGGGCTTCAATAAAAGAAACTGTTTATTCAAAAATAAAGATGTAATACTTCCGCTCTACAATAGTTTAGTCAGACCCCACTTGGAATATGCGGTACAGTTTTGGTCTCCCCACCATGCAAAGGACATTGCTAAACTAGAAGGTGTTCAGCGTCGAGCAACAAAAATGATCCCTTCCTTGCGCAACAAATCCTACGAAGAAAGGCTTTCCACCCTTAACATGTTCTCTCTTGAGAAACGTCGCCTCCGAGGAAAATTGATCGAATGTTTTTAAAATACTTAATGGTTTCACGAATGTAGACAGATCAAAATTGTTTATGATCAATGACACTTTGCGAACGAGGAACAATGGCACAAAACTCAAATGTAGACAAGTAAATTCAGACTGCACCAAATTTTTCTTCACCAACTTTGTAGTGCGAGAATGGAATAAGCTCCCACCATCAGTGGTCCAGTGTAACACGATTGACTCCTTTAAAAACAAGCTCGACCGTCACTTCCTTCAACTTAATATTAACTAGAGTAGAAAAGCAACGTTTTGGAGCCATCTGATTAATGTAAAATCACTTAGGTTTAAAGACAGACCACCTAGTCTGGACCATGGGGTCTGTGTGGTCTGATTTTCTATGTAAATCTATGTAAATCTCTCTCTCTCTCTCTCTCTCTCTCTCTCTCTCTCTCTCTCTCTCTCTCTCTCTCTCTCTCTCTCTCTCTCTCTCTCTCTCTCTCTCTCTCTCTCTCTCTCTCTCTCTCTCTCTCTCTCTCTCTCTCTCTCTCTCTTTCACACATGGGTCCTCATTTTCTATAATCATTTGTGACAGTTTCCCCTTAAAGCCAGGAAGCATGTAAAAAACGCAAAGAAGCTGCCTCAAAGAAAACGGTTGGCCAAAAATATACATCAGTCCCCCTAAAAAAATATTTATCGGCATGGAAGAAAAATGGGAAGCTGTCAAAGGCTTCACAGAAAATGGGAGACGAGGTGTTAAGACGAGACAGAAAACGGATGAAATATTGTACTGCTTCCCTTTGTATCGTGGAGAGAGAGAGAGAGATTTAATACTGAAAAAGTAAGCCGGAAAAGGTAAAACACGAAGGGAGATGAGAGAGAGAATCAGAATCAGAATCAGAATGCTTTATTCCATTAAAGTACAATGTACAATGGCTTTTCTCTTAATTACTAAATACTTTACATGTAATATAGGTATCATATATAAGACTTTTCTTCAACTAATCTTGTATCTTAATTACTAATTTTTTACATGGGATATCATATATAGGAACTTACTATATATAATACATATGTACGAGATAAGTGTATATTATGTCCTTCACGCGTTCTTTAGCAAAAGCTTCCTTGAAGAGCGTGAATAGTTAGGGCTTTCTTGAAGCTCGTGAGTGACGGGAGTTCTTTTATATTAGGGGGGAGCCTGTTCCATGCTCTTGGTCCACTTACTAATAGTGACCGCGCACCATTGTCTGTTCTCACTCTAGGGATAAGTAGGTCTCCGTTTTGTCTCGTTACAAGTTCGTTAATTTGTGTTACATATGGTAAGTTTAGTAGCCACTCAGGATAATATTTATGGGTCACTTTATACACCATTATACACTGATCGAATTTAACTTTTTCTTTCATCTTTATCCACTTTAGTTCTTGTAACACAGGAGTAACACGGTCGCGTCTTTTGTAGCCCCCAGCAGCAACTTTGGCAGCGAAGTTTTGCAGTTTTTGCACTCGCTGCATTAGGGTCTCATTGGTGTTGCCCCATATTTTAAGTCTGTAATTGATTAGACTTAACACTAGTGTCTTGATAACAATCACTCCGGTGTCCTTATCAAATATGTCCTTAATTCTGTTGATGTATGTGTGTGTCGAAAGTCATGTACTTGTCAAAGTAAACGCCCAATATTTTAACATGTTTGCTTATTGGTATATCACTTCCGTCAAAGTTGATGGTCATATCATCTGGTAAGCTTGATAACAGTTGCCGTGTGCCAATAAATATAAATTGGGTTTTGTTAGAATTCAAGATAAGGCCACTTTTTAGGAAGTAAGTCCTGGCATTCGAAAGTGTTACTTTAGCTCTGGTTATTAGCTGGTCTATGTTATTAATGTTGTCACTGTGGATAAACTGTGTGTCATCTGCGTACTAAACCAGTATACAGTCGCTGATGTGATCTGAGGTATCATTAACAAAAATAGTAAAAAGAATAGGGCCAAGGATAGAGCCTTGTGGGACTCCATGTGTTATTGAGGATTTGGGTGATATGTGATTGTTTAGCCGGACTGATTGAGTTCTGTTTGATAGGTAGTCTTGGATCCAGAAAGGGTCTATACGTAGTTTAAGGCATCGCTGCAGTAAAATGTGGTTAACACTGTCGAATGCTTTCGATAAGTCACATAAGGTTATCGGTTATCATAGTTATTCTCTTGTTACCTAGGTTACTAAATACATTATTGGATATTACTGTGAGTGCAGTTTCAGTAGATAACTTCGGCCTGAATCCGTGTTGAGAGTTAGAAAGTAAAGCATTCCCTTCTAGGTGGTCAGAAAGTTGCTTAGCTACAATTTTTTCTACGACCTTTGATATTACAGGGAGGAGAGATATAGGTCTGTAATTGGAGTTGATATTGGTATCCCCTCCTTTAAAAATCGGGACAACAATGGCATGTTTCCATGGGGTGGGAAATTTACCTGTAACTATTAAGGTGTTGAATATGCATGTTAGGTAGAAGGCTGTAAGAAAAAGGCTGTCTTTTATGAAAGTTAAAGAAATGCCATCGCTACCTACAGCTTTGTTCTCCTTTAGTTTGGATATTGTTAGAATTACAGTCTCAACATCAACTGGTTTAGGTCTGAAGAAGTTATTTGTGTCTAAGTTATCAATAGTGTCATGAGTTACTCGTACGCTGTCTGAGTTAGTATTATTGTTAGTAGATTCATCTTTGCACCTCTCAAAAGTTTCTCTTCCTATGTTAGCAAAGTAGTTGTTAAAATCCTCCGCCTTGTCATTAATATCTTCGTTAGTGATGATGTTGTTATTAGGTTTATTGTTAGGCACTATACCTCTAATATTACTCCACATTTGTGACGAGTTACCTTTACTTTGGCGGAATTTATTATGATAGTGTCTTTTTTGCCTTGTAAGCTTATCCTTAACGCGTTTCTTTTCTTCTTTATATTTGTTGTAAAGTTGTGTGTTGTGTCGATCTAATTTTAGCTGGCCTTGTAAGCTATCCCTGTACCTCATGTTATCTCTTACTTCTTTGTCAATCCAGGAAGCAGGTGGTCTATTTATATATTTAGTCGTCGTTGAAGCAACTTGATCTAGGCAAGAATTGAATATTGTGTTAAGTATATTCACCTGTTCGTCAATGTCATCAGTTAACGTGATATTATTTAAGCAGTCTGAGCTGTTTAGCAATGCTTCACAAAAGTTTTCTTTATTGTATGTAGCCATGCTTCTGAAAGTTTTCTTTATTTTTGTTCGTTTGGGTTTGCTAATGTCGATTTTTGAGATAATCATGTCGTGATCTGCGATAGTACTGGGAACGCAATCAGAGGTAACAATACTTTCTTTTTTGTTTGTGATTAGGACATCAAGTAGTGTGGCAGACTGGGGGGTGACACGTGTTGGTTTACTTATTACTTGGGATAAGCCACAAGCTTCAATTATTTTCTGCAGGTTGCTGTTGTTAACTAGAAGGTTATCGTTAAGATCGCCGAACACATACATGGGTTTCTTTCTTAGGTTAACGTGCTTGAAGACTTCCATTAGATAATCATATGAGGTAGCGGGGGCTTTGGGATGTCTGTATAAGCATCCTACAATGATTGATGGTAGTTTTCTGCTTTGAACTGTGATCCATATGTTTTCGATTCCAGTACAGGGATCAACATCTGGTGTAATGATCTTGGAGCTTAGATTATCCTTAGCATAAAGACACACTCCACCTCCGCGGCCCTTACCGTGTCGAAATAAATTGTAACCTGATATTATTATTAGTGAGTCAGGTGTTTGTTGATGAAGCCAAGTCTCACTAACACAGAGAATGTCAATATCACGGTCATATAATAGTAATTTTATTTCCTCGAAGCTAGATAGAAGAGACTGGGCATTGATGTGTTCTATGGAGAGACCGTCCTTAGCTTTACTATAATGTTCAACGGCAACGTCTTCTTCGCCAATGACCTATCCTCTGTAGAAGTTACATAGTCTATTTTTGTGGCATAGTTGATAACATGTTGTGCACCGTATTTTATGGTCAAACCTGCATGTGTTTTGCGTGTGGTTTGTTTCCCCACAGTTGTAGCACGCTCCTCTTCTGCGTGGCCATGGTTGCGGTGGTGGTGATGGTGTGGAGCTCTGGGTGTGGGGGTGGGGGTGGCTTCTAGTCCATCCATGGGAGAGATGCTGTTGAGAGTTTTCATATTGGAGGTGGGAGGTCGGGTAGTGAGGGTTAGTGCCCCTCCTATCGTCAGGTGTGGGACCAGGTGTTGTCAGGTTACTGTCCCGCCTTCCGTGGCCCCCATGAGGGTAGGGTTGGCGCGGAGGATTAAGGTCACTGTTCCGCCTTCCGTGGTTCCCAGTAGGGTGAGGATGGGGGTGGCGAGAAGGATTAGAGTGGTGGGCCTGGGCTGATGAGGGTGCGTAGGTGCGCCGCCCCTCCCTTCTCCATCCGTCGCTGTCCACCTGGCGTGCTGGTGAGGTGGGGGAGGGGGGGTGGCCAGGTGTCCTCTGTGTTAGCTTGTTAGGATGTTTTTGGAGGTAGTGTGACTGGAGATGTTTTTTGAGATTTTCCTTGTTAATATGTCCCTGGAGAGGCGTACACTGGCCAGCCATGGCACGAAGTAGTCTTGTGGCCCCTAGTCTGATAAGCATGGATCCTTGGTGCTGGCCATAAGCGTAATAGCAATCCTCATCAATGTTACCATCCCCCAGCCTGAATAGCGGGTCAGGGCTTATGATGGGTATTTCATTTTCATTACCCCATTTTTGTAGGTGTTCATTGAAGTCATTTATTTTGGCCTGCAATGTATCACTCTGTAGGCTTGGCACCAGCTGACTGACATAGATGTCCATGTTTTCGTTTTTCGTTTTTAGTTCACTGATCAAGGCTCCGAGGTTATCCAGGGCTACTGTGTACTCGGATCCTTCCAGAATGTCAAAAAGGCCAGCGTAGATTATGCAAGTGGCGGGAGAACAGGAGAGCTTTTTTTTCACCCAGCAGCTCATGAGATCATAGTTTGCCTCCCCTAATGTTCTCACACTACAGCTGTCTGATAAATCGGATACCTGGATGTTGCTGAGATTGACGTCACCAAGAATTATATGTTTTTTCACTGGAGAGTCATGATTAGGCTGTGTTGTCTGGTGCACATCACTTGTATTACTACTTGCCTGTGTGTTTTCACTCGCTTTTTCCTCCAGATCACTGATTCGGTGGCTTAGGCTAGTTAGGCTCACCGTATTTCTGACCTCATTATTAACGTCACTATGACCTCCTCTACTTATGAGAGAGAGAGAGAGAGAGAGAGATTGATGATTAATTGACTGATCTTTCCACTACCATCACCATCGAACCCACCACCACCGCCACCACCACCACCACCACGACTTCTATCACCACCAACACCGAAACCTCTGATATGCATTTGCCTTTGAGTGTGTGAGCTGTTTGGGAGGATGAGGAGGAGGAGGGAAGGAAGGAAGGAAGGGAGGGAGGAAGAAAGGAAGGAGAGGAGGAAAATTTTTGCAGAACTGCAACTCGTTTTCTCTGTGTTTGATGTGTGTGTGTGTGTGTGTGTGTGTGTGTGGATGCATGTTCACTGATGGGTGAAACTCGAAAGGACACACACACACACACACACACACATACACACACACATCATTTTCAAGTCAACACTTCTTCATATTATTTTTTTTAAAAACATGCTTATATAAATTTCCTCCTCCTCCTCCTCCTCCTCCTCCTCCTCCTCCATCGTTTTTCCTCCCCTACATTTTTCGTGTCTCATATCAATCTTTATATAATTCTTTTAAATACTTTGCCTGTATATTTTTCTCTTCCTCTTGTTTCCTCTTGCTTTCCTCTTCTTTCTTTATATCTTAACCCTTCCATTTTGTATCCCTCCATTTATCCTTCTCGTCGTTCTCTTCCTCTGTTTCCTCCTCCTCCTTTATTGTCTCCTATTCCTTCATGTCATCAAATCCTCTGTTCTTGTTTCTCTCTCATATCCTCTTTGTCCTCCTTCACCTCCTCCTTCTTCCTTTCCTATTCTTCCCTCTACTTGCTTTCCTCTTCTTTCTCCTTCTCATCATCTCTTCCTGAATCCTTCCCTTTCGTATCCTCCTGTATATCCTCTTCCTCCTTCTCCTCTTCCCCCTCTTCCTCCTCCTTCTCCTCCTCCTCTTCCCTACTCGTAAACACCTGGTTCTCAACATATGCATAACAACGTAATTCTCACCTTTCCCACACAGACACACACACACACAAAAAAAAAAAAATTCTTGTAATTCAGTTTCTTGCGTTAAATATCTGTCATTTGCTCTCTCTCTCTCTCTCTCTCTCTCTCTCTCTCTCTCTCTCTCTCTCTCTCTCTCTCTCTCTCTCTCTCTCTCTCTCTCTCTCTCTCTCTCTCTCTCTCTCTCTCTCTCTCTCTCTCTCTCTCTCTCTCTCTCTCTCTCTCTCTCTCTCTCTCTCTCTCTCTCTCTCTCTCTCTCTCTCTCTCTTTCTCTCACACATTTATATATAAACATAGATAATGAGTAATATCTTAGTTGCTGGTTGGATTCAAAATACTTGTCTAATCCATTCCTGAAGGCCGTAACTGTTGTATTATCAACGACATCACATGGTAGAGTGCTCCAAACATTAACAACTCGATTGAAGAAGTGTTTAGCTTCGTGTGACGAGAATCCTTTACCACTTATCTTCAAATTGTGATTTCTTCTTGTTTTATTTGATCGATCAATTGTAAACTAATCTTCCGCATTAATATCACTGAATCCTTTAAACATTTTAAACACTTCTATCAGATCCCCTCGCATTCTTCGTTTTGATAGGCTGAATAAATTTATTTCTTTAAGCCTTTGTTTATATGATAAATTTCTTAACCTAGGAATCATCTTTGTTACTCTTCGTTGAACCCGTTCCAACTTTCCTATGTCTGTTCTGTAATAGGGAGACCAAAACTATTCACAGTACTATATGGGGTTGAACCAACGAATTATACAGTTTTATTATTACTTTTTCCAATTTATTATTAAAGACGCGTCCGATGAAGCCAACCAATTTGTTTACAGTTTAACTACCTCTGAACAAAGCTGACCGGTCTTTAAATCGCTTCATATAGTGATTCCAAGATCTTTTTCTTTACTTACTGCAGAAAGTTGTTGGCCATTCATTACGTACCGAACGCGAATTGTTATTCTTTCAGATGTGCAACACTTTACATTTGTCAACGTTAAATTTCATTTGCCATTGATTGGCCTAACGTGCAAGTCGATCTAGATCTGATTGTCAGGCTTCTTCGTCGAGTGTCGCAGTTACTTTACTAGCAATTTTTGTGTCATCAGCAAATGTTGACACTTTGCAAGTGAGCCCATCATTGATATCATTAACATAAATTAAGAAGAGCATGGGGCCAAGCACTGATCTTTGAGGTACGCCGCTTGTGACATCAAGCCAGTTAGATGTAACACCGTTTAGAACTACTCTCTGTTTCCGCTCAGAGAGCCAGTCCACAAGCCAATTGTGAATGTTACCCAAGATACCGTGCGCCAATAGTTTGCTGAGCAATCGTTGGTTGGGGACCTTATCAAATGCCTTTTGAAAATCCAGATGTATGATAGCTAATGATCTGCTTTCATCGAGCACCTCAAAATATAATGAAAAAATCAAGTAAGTTAGTTAAACACGAACGTTTAAAGAGAGACAGAGGAGAGTGGAGAGGTGTTGAAGTAGAGGAATGAGAAATGGAGGGGTGAATGAAGGGAGAGAGGGAGGAAAGGAGAGAAAATAAGGAAGAGTAAAGAGAGGAAGAATGGGGTTGAGAAGTGGAGAGAGGAGAGATAGAGAGGAAAGGTGTGGAGAGGTAGAGGAATGAGATATAGAGGGTAAAGGGTTAAAAAGAGATGTAGGATGGAGGGATGGAGGGAGGAGAGGTGGAGGGGTGGAGAGAGAGGGAAGAGATGGGTATTGCACTATTGTTATGCAGAGGAGTGATTTACAAGGTGAGAGAGATAGAGAGATGAGAGAAGAAGTAGGCCGGAAAAGAAAGAAGGAAAGAAAGAAAAGAAGAATAAAAGAAGGGAAGAAGGAAAAGAAAGAAAAAAGAAAAAGAAAGAGAAAAGAAAAGAGAAGGAGAGAAGGAAGAAGGAAAAAGAAAGAAAAGAAAAGAAAATATGGTAGAAATAAAATGAAAAAAAAAAGATGGAAAGAAAGAAAGGAGGAAGAAGGAAGAGGAAGGAAGAGAGAGGAGAGAGAGAGGCATTTAAAAGTCAAATTAAACTCACTCGAACAATTGGATTATTAGTCGAATGGTCACGAGAATCCGTCCGCCATATTTTCTGCGCACACAAAATATTAAACGGCCAGATACTTTTTTACATATTTATCATGCTCGGTAAAATATAAATTCTTTCTCTCTCTCTCTCTCTCTCTCTCTTTCTCTCACACATTTATATATAAACATAGATAAAGAGTAATATCTTAGTTGCTGGTTGGATTCAAAATACTTGTCTAATCCATTCCTGAAGGCCGTAACTGTTGTATTATCAACGACATCACATGGTAGAGTGCTCCAAACATTAACAACTCGATTGAAGAAGTGTTTAGCTTCGTGTGACGAGAATCCTTTACCACTTATCTTCAAATTGTGATTTCTTCTTGTTTTATTTGATCGATCAATTGTAAACTAATCTTCCGCATTAATATCACTGAATCCTTTAAACATTTTAAACACTTCTATCAGATCCCCTCGCATTCTTCGTTTTGATAGGCTGAATAAATTTATTTCTTTAAGCCTTTGTTTATATGATAAATTTCTTAACCTAGGAATCATCTTTGTTACTCTTCGTTGAACCCGTTCCAACTTTCCTATGTCTGTTCTGTAATAGGGAGACCAAAACTATTCACAGTACTATATGGGGTTGAACCAACGAATTATACAGTTTTATTATTACTTTTTCCAATTTATTATTAAAGACGCGTCCGATGAAGCCAACCAATTTGTTTACAGTTTAACTACCTCTGAACAAAGCTGACCGGTCTTTAAATCGCTTCATATAGTGATTCCAAGATCTTTTTCTTTACTTACTGCAGAAAGTTGTTGGCCATTCATTACGTACCGAACGCGAATTGTTATTCTTTCAGATGTGCAACACTTTACATTTGTCAACGTTAAATTTCATTTGCCATTGATTGGCCTAACGTGCAAGTCGATCTAGATCTGATTGTCAGGCTTCTTCGTCGAGTGTCGCAGTTACTTTACTAGCAATTTTTGTGTCATCAGCAAATGTTGACACTTTGCAAGTGAGCCCATCATCGATATCATTAACATAAATTAAGAAGAGCATGGGGCCAAGCACTGATCTTTGAGGTACGCCGCTTGTGACATCAAGCCAGTTAGATGTAACACCGTTTAGAACTACTCTCTGTTTCCGCTCAAAAAGCCAGTCCACAAGCCAATTGTGAATGTTACCCAAGATACCGTGCGCCAATAGTTTGCTGAGCAATCGTTGGTTGGGGACCTTATCAAATGCCTTTTGAAAATCCAGATGTATGATAGCTAATGATCTGCTTTCATCGAGCACCTCCAAAATATAATGAAAAAAATCAAGTAAGTTAGTTAAACACGAACGTTTACTACAGAAGCCATGTTGCGAACTATTTATTATATTATTTTCTTCGAAGAATCTCACCATATTGTCGCGAATGATAGTCTCCATTAACTTACAAACAATCGATGTCAGACTAATTGCTCGATAGTTTCCTGGATGAGACTTGTCCCCCTTTTTGAAAATTGGTGTGACATTATTTTGCTAGTTTCCAATCCGATGGAACTTTTCCAGCTGTTAAAGATTTATTATATATGATAGAGAGCGGTTTACAAATTTGATGTTTGATTTCTTTTAAGATCCTAGGGGTAATTTTGTCTGGACCAGGAGCTTTGCTTACTTTAATCTTTTCAATTGTGCGTAAAATGTCACTTTCTACGATGAGAACGCCACTTAACATCTTTTCGATCCTTCTAACCTCTGGCGGTTGAGGTGATAAACAATCTTCGTCGGTAAATACGGATGCGAAAAAGTTATTTAGGATTGTAGCCATTTCATTTTCATCGTTCATGTGGTTACCATTATCATTAGCAAGCGGTCCAATACCACGAGTGAGTGACTTTTTATCATTTACATAGCTAAAAAATTCTTTAGGATTAGATTTACTCGTTTCCGCTATATATTCTTCAAGATATTTTTTGCTCCGTTTTATTAATTTCTTGGTTTCGCGGCGAATTCTGTCCAACTCTAGTTTGTCAGCTTTACTCTGAATTGATATGCATCTACTGTATACGCGTTTTTTTAAGAGATGGGCTATTTCGAATTTCGTTATTCCACCATTTGGGTTTCTTCTTAAAAGCTGAACGTCTGTTACGATAGGGTACGCATATGCTTATGGCATTGTTCAATATTGTGGTGAAGGCCCCCCAAGATTTATCAATATCTGTTTCCGCCGAAATTTCAGTCCAGTCAGAGTTATTTAGAATTGATCGAGGTCCTAAGAAATTTGCTCTTTGATAATCAGGCACCTTTTCTTTACTAGGAGTTATTTTACTTTCTTTTATATTGATGCTGAATGTGATCGTTCGGTGATCGCTAGAACTAAAAATTGGACCAACATTTACTTCGTTAACTAGATCAGCTGTCGTTGAAAAGATAAGGTCAAGTATATTATTTTCCCGAGGCGGTTCTTGAACGTGTTGATGTAAATCACTTTCTAGTAAATTTGTGTACAGGTCGAGCCCTGTATGACAGTTCAACGGTTCACCCCATCTTTTCACTGGCAAGTTAAAGTCCCCAACAATTACTGCCTCGCAACTGCTACTTGTTTCTAATAATAATTCACTTAATGCGTAGTCGATATCAAGAGTCTGCCTTGCCGGTCTGTAGATAAGTCCAATTACCATTTTACGAGATTTATTTTTAATTTCAATGAAGACCATGTCTACATTGGTTTTAAAATCTGTTTTCACGGATACTGGATGGAGAGAGTTGTGGATATAAAAGATAACGTCTCCACCCTGTCTGTTATCTCTTTCATGACTAAAGTTGGTATAACCCGGTAATTTATATTCCGCAATGAAATATCTAATTGAAGTGTCTATCCGAGATTCTGTGATTCCTATGATGTGATCATGATTTGTAGCTGCGAGGACTTCTAAGTCTTCAAATTTGTTACGTAGGCTACGAGCGTTTACATAGCAAGCTTTAATGTGATTCGAGTCGGGGGTTTCGCGGGTTGAGTACTCCCTTACGGTGGACCTGCTGGTGTTCTCGCCTCCGCTTTTTTTGGCTTTCGAAGAGCCACTTGGTCACAGAGCAGCCTCCCGAAACGGGTTGCTCCAACAGGGTTTAAGTGGATGCCATCAGCAAGAAACAAGTCTGAATCGTAGTAAAAATTGTTCCACAAGTTAGCGAACTGGACGTTTTCTTGTGAGCAAAGGGACGGAAGTCTGTTGTTTGTGCTGAAGGCCTTACTGTAATAGCTAGTTTCGGCACCGACCCTCGGGAGGATTCCTGAGATTATGATGTTACTGGCATCCGTTTTACGTTTATACTGCTTGATCATGCGGCGGTATTTCTCAAGCAGTTCCTCAGAAAGGGTTGTCTTTACGTCATTTGTCCCCGCGTGAATGACAAAGAGGGTGTTTTGGTCTGCATTTATCGGGACTTCATCGCACGCTGCGGTGATGTCGTCCAGTCTGGCACCTGGATAGCAGTAACGTTTTCTGCGGCCGTTTGATGAACGACCACAGAACTCAACCAGCTGGCCACGAACCATGGAGCCCCCAACTAGGCGAGTCTCAGACTCATCCTCCATGGTGTCTGCCAGCATCTGGAACCTATTGAAGGTAGTGTGGGTCAGTAAATTCTTGGTTGCCTGCTTCGGTTTGGCTCCATTCCTTACCGGTTGGAACCCGACATCCTGTGAAGCAGGAAGAGAATCGTTAAGTGGGGCAGGCTGGAAGTTGTCCTGTGAGGCAGGTTGGGAGTTAGCCTGTGAAGCAGGCTGGGGGTTAGCCTGTGAGGCAGGCTGGGGTCAGCCTGTGAGACAGGCTGGTGGTTGTCCTGTGAGGCAGGCTGGGGGTTAGCCTGTGAGGCAGGCTGGGGGTTAGCCTGTGAGGCAGGCTGGGGGTTAGCCTGTGAGGCAGGCTGGGAGTCAACCTGTGAGGCAGGTAACACGTCCTCCCGTGAAGCAGGAGATTCGTCTGGAGAGGGCACAGCCTCGGTGGAGGGCCTCTCCACCATCGATGGTGGAGTCACTGCCACATTATTTGCAACAAGTTCCTGAAGGGCTTCGAATTTCTTTTCAAGATCATTATGTTTGACTTTCCATTCAGTCACAGCCTTCTGACGTTGTAATCTTTGAACACAGAGGCGGCAAGTTCTACTCAGCTGGAAGAACTGAGCTGCAAATCGTCCGGGACAGACGTCACACTTAAGGTTCGGAGGCATTGTTAGAAATTTAAGCGAGTTAACAGTTTGGGCAAATATTAAAAGCGCTTTCGAAATAACTTAAAGTGTGACCATAAATTGAATTGGAAAAAAATTGTGGATGAAAATTAGATACTGCTGTGTTAGATGCCTCCAACACTGGGAGTTCGCTCCCACAGGGTCTTGAAAACACCTCAAAGACCAATCGCTTGTCCTGAGCCTCAGTCACGAGAAAGACTTTCACAACCCGGCGCTTTTCAGCTATTGTCCTCGAGGTTTTGTCCCATAGAACGGGGCCGGCGTAGTCACACAGAGCAGAGCTGGCGAGGGAGGAGAGGAACCAGCAATTCGTTCCCACTTTCCGAAACATCTAACCCAACTCTGCGACCCTTTCAAGGCTTGGCCAGTGGCACCTGTCACCAGGTGCTCTCCACCAACTCTAGAGAGTATCAGACGCCCTTCCTGAGAGACCAAAAAGCTGAAATATTCCTTGAGTATAAGAAAAACCCTCAGAAACTCCACCTTGAAGCCGGGAGGTACAACCTCAAATGGCCCACGGAAGACATCTCTTTCAGGAGAAAACAAGAACCAGCTGTTATGCAGAATAGGGATGGGAGTACCGTCGATAGAGGGGAGGGACGGGGAGCTCACACCGACAACTGGTTCCCAGGGAGGCTTTTTAGTGTAGAGGTCGCCACACTCCTCTACACCGCAGGCCTAAATAATTAGGCACGGTCCAGCTGACTAGGACCCTGGAACTCCAGCCATTGTCTCATAAAGAGATCCTCTGCCTGCAGTCCAATCCATCACTGCTGCTGCCCAGAGGCTTCACCGTGACCCTGGCACGGGAGACAGATCAGGTATTACACCTTGTCCAAGGGTGACCTGAGACTATGCAGGGCAGGGACGTCTAGTTCCCTGAGGTGAAAACACTTCACCCACATACCGGAGGAGGAGGAGAAGAGGAGGAGAAGGAGGAGGAGGAGGTCATCATAGTAGCAAATTCAGAGGAGCAGCCAGCAAGAAAGCGGTAATAATATTATAAGACAGCAAGGAATGCAACAGCAGGGAAGGATTTTGAATACGAAGAAGAAAGCCAGTAAGAGGAGAAGAAAAAAAATCGAGAACAAGAACAGGAACAAGAACCCTACATTGGACTTTTCAGGGGTGGAAGATAGCCAGCAGGAGGAGGAGCAAGAACAAGAACATCAGAAGAGCAAGGTCAGAACAAGAACTAAGTCAACAAGAACAAAACCAAGAACAAAATAACAAAATCAGAAAAAAAAGTGTTAATAGCACAAAAACTGTGCTAGATCGGCGTCGCATGACCCTCCAACACCCCCCCAACAATTTATGCAACTAGGGGTCTAAAATGGAAAATGCTGAAAACTAAAGATGGCGCCACTAGAAACACTTGCCTGCGCCACAACGGGCTGGGGCCGACCATCAGGCCCTACTATGAAGGCCTACCGGCGTCACAGGCCAAGACGTAAAAAAAAAAAAAAAGACTATTTATTATGCCATGTTGTAGGGTTCATCAGGGCTAACAAATGTTATTATACAATGTCATGTCTACAATGCATCAGTAAGCCAGGAAAACAACTTGAAGACAACAACAACAACAAGATGGACAATCTATTAATCGGCTTCTGCGCCGCCGATAAAAATATAATCAGAAGAACAAAACCAGAAGAACAAAACCCAAATCAATAAGCAGAACACTGTAGGTACCTGAGAGTATGATGCTGGCGTGCTTTGCCTTGTCCTTGGGGGGGATCCACGCGGCAATCAGCACGTGTATTGAAGGGATGGAGATGCCCTGCCGGGGAGACACAAATTAACACCTCTTGAAAAACTTACCGAGTGTCGACGGACCAAAGGACATCCATTCTTCAACATTTCAGGGCCCAAACACACATTTGCCAAGGATGTCGTAGGAGTTTGGAAAAGAAAAAGAAGCAAAAGAAGAAGTGTGATAGTACAGAGTCACAGCAAGAGAGAGGTCTATAACTGCATCTAAGTGAACAGACTATGCAAGAAACACAGGTCGGTACTCGCCAGCCCTTCCACCCCTCACATCAACTATTTCCAAAGCCCCAAAAGGAGACCAGTCGGGTTCTAATGAGTGTTATTTTTAGATTAACGGTACAGAAGGAGGGTCAAACTACCGCCAGGTTCATAAAACTACCCCATGAAATGCGCGCCCCAAACTCCTGCGAAAACCTTGTTAAATATGTGAGGTTGGGCGCCTAAATGTTTAAGAATACGACCCACAACAGCGAGCACTCCACCTGCGCCATGCCCTCCAGCACAATGAGGGCAACGAAGCCGTACTCGGAGGCGCGGGCACACAGCGGCGACAGGAGGCTCAGCACGGACGGCACCACAACCCCGAGGGCGAAGATGAGGCGGCCACCGAATTTCTCCGCTGCTCGGCCTCCCAGGAAGCTTGTTGTGGAGGAGCCGTAGTAGAAGGCGCCCAGGACCAAGGCAATCGTCCGGTCGCTCCACTCAAACTCCCCGGACTGGAAGTGTGCAGCTGTGTCACTCCGGATTCACAAAGCGTTTAGTTCGTAGTTTTGGGGCTCAACGATAAAGTGTGACTCACAAAGCTACGCGGTGGCAACTGCATGTTTACCGGAGACCAGCCTGAAGACCGACAAAGACCTTACACGTGAACCTTCCCTTTTGAGAGCCCGAAACGCCAAAAGAATGGAAAATAGTAAATAAAGGACTATAAGAAAAATGTAAGGAAAAACAAGAGTTCAGTGCACAACGAAGTAATGTGAAGACGAAAGAAAAAGGTCTGAGGAGCGATCGATTTATATAGATTTACATAGTTCTTCAGACCGCACAGACCCTATGGTCCAGACTTGGTGGTCTGTCTTATTAAATCTAAGTGAAATTATATCAATTAAATAGCACCAAAACTTTGCATTCCTACTCTAATAAATATGAAGTTGAAGGAAGTGTCGGTTGAGCTTGTTTTAAAGGAGTCAATTGCGTTGCACTGGACCACTGAAGGTGGGAGCTTATTCCACTCTCGCACTACAACGTTGGTGAAGAAAAATTTGGTGCAGTCTGAATTTGCTTGCTTACACTTAAGTTTTGTGCCATTATTTTGTAATGCCAGCATTTAATTAAGTACGGATTAATATAAATTAGGGAGGAATAAGTAGTTTTAAGTATTATAAGTAAATATAAATATCGCCGGAATCCGTTACCGCGTGGAATATTTCAGACTTAACAGAGAGGCCCCCCTCCTCCCCGGGGTTACCCCTACTCTCCGCCAGACATACTCCCTGACCATGACCCGCGCGAGGGCACAAGAGGCGGAGCAAGGAAGCTTCTAGAAGCGGCTGACGCCAAGCCAAGAATTTGGCGGGGAAGCGGGCGTGTCTGGCCGTGCGGCGGGTCAGGGAGAGTGTCTGGCGGAGAGTAGGGTGAGGGGGGGATGGGCCTCTCGGTGTAAGTCTGGAATATTCCACGCGGTAACGGATTCCGGCGATACTTATATTTACTTATAATACTTAAAACTACTTATGCCTCCCTAATTTCTATTTATCCGTACTTAATTAAATACTGGCATTACAATTTCTCGTTCGCAAAGTGTCTAATCAATTATAAACAATTTTGATTTGCCCACAATCGTAAAGCCATTAAATATTTCAAAACATTCGATCAGTTTTCCACGGAGGAGATGTTTCTCAAGAGAGAACAAGTTATGGGTTGAGAGCCTCTCGTCGTAAGGTTTGTTGCGCAAGGAGGGGATGATTTTTGTTACCCGACGTTGCATACCTAGTTTAGTTAGCAGTGTCATTTGCATGGTGGGGAGACCAAAACTGTACCGCATATTCCAAGCTAGTGGGGTCTGACTAAAATTTTGTAAAGCGGAAGTATTACATATTTATTTTTTAATAAAACGTTTTTTTTAATGAAGTCCAGAACTATGTTCCCTTTATTTGCTGCATCGATGCATTGCTGTGAGAATTTGAGGTTTGACGCGATTTTGACGCCCAGGTCCTTGACGCATTGGACCCTTTTGAATTTAACGCCACGCATTTCGTAATCGAACCCTTATTTCTTGTTCCAACTTGAATAATCTGGCACTTATCTATATTAGAAGGCATCTCCCATCTGTCAGATCAAGCTGAAATTTTGTACAAATCCTCTTGGAGGCTTTGTCTGTCTTCATCAATGAGAACCGAGTTATCAATCTTTGTGTCGTCTGTAAACTTACTAATGAGATTATTGATTCTAACGTCAACATCGGTGATGCAAATAATGAAGAGCACTGGGCCAAGAACCAATCCCTGAGGGACGCCACTAGTAACCGGCGCCCACTCTGAGTTAAATCCGCCGATCAACACTCTTTACTGTCTGTTGCTCAACCAATTCGCAATACCTAGTTGCTTTAATTTATAAAGTAATTTGTGGTGTGGAACTTTATCTAACGCTCTTTGGAAATGAAGACCGACTAAGTCCACTATGTGATTTGGCTACGTCATAAGCTGAGGAGAGGTCGTTATAAAAGACCAGTAGGGCTCATAGGCAGGATCTCTTATTACGGAAGCCATGTTATGAATCTATAATTAACGAGGGGCTTTCAAGGTAATTCACAATTGTGGCGCTTCCCGCTGAAGTGAGGTAAGCGACACGGGGGTCAATCTTGAGACATCACTTGCCTTACATCGGAAGGAAGGAAGGAAGGAAAGAAGCGAGAGAGAGAGAGAGAGAGAGACCCGGATTCTAGAGAGGAAAGAAATGGAGAGAAAAAAGGGAGAGGAAGAGAGGCAACTTTTCAAACTAAAATTTAGAAACGTTTTGTTGGCATTATGGTAAATTTTTTTTCACACCTGTGCCTCGGAGAAGTACAGAAACTTTAAACTTCACTTGCAATTTTCTCGTTTTCTTGTGTGTTGTGGCATTATGGTAATTTTTTTTTACACACGTGCCGAGGAAAAGTCCAGAAACACCAAATTTAAATCTCAATTATCTGGTTTTCCTGTGTGTGCATGGCGCTTACCTCACTTCAGCAGGGTGTGACACAATTTTGCCTCTAATTATGCTCTCAAGTAGCTTACCTAGACTAATGATACTGTAATTACCGGTATTTTTTTCATCTCCTCTCTTAAAAATCGGTGTTACGTTAGCCTTTTTCTAGTCCGAAGGGACGATGCCTTGTCTCAAGGACATTTAGAATACGGTTTTGAGAAAGGAAAGTATGTCGCTCTTTATTTCTTTAAGTAGTATTTGATATACATTGTCATGTCCATATACTTTTATTTGTTTTAAGGGATTGGAGAGCATTTAAGACTTCATCGGTAGTTATTACAAAGTTAAGCAATGCACGAACGAGATTTACGTTAGTACTGTTGCCGTCGCTGGTGTTGGTGGTAGTGGTGGGAAGATTGCTAGTATTAATACCGAAGAAAAGTAGTTGTTTAAAAAGTTCGCAACGTGTTGACTCTCAGTCACTTGTGCACCGTCACTGTTTGATAGGGGTCCAATTTCACTTATGATCGCCTTCCTGTTGTTTATATAACTGAAGAAGGAATTCGAATTATTTTTACAGTTGGCTGCAAAGTTTTCTTCATATCTTCGCTTTGCCGCCTTGCTTCATGATAAAGTCCAATGTTTTCGGGTGTGTTTTGCTCTTTCTTTAGCCTGTAAGACTTTTTTTTTTCTCTTTAAGCGAATGTTTAATTTCGATATTAAACCAAGGTGGACTTTCATTAGTGTTACTTCGCTTCTCGCAAAGCGGGACAAACGTGTTTTGTTGAGTGAGTAAATGGTTTTTAGAGTTTAGCCAGGCTTCCTCTACGTTGCCGTCATCTGATAGTTGTACTTCTGTTAGTTTTTGTAAGATTTCTGCGAAATCTGCTCTTTTGAAATTGGGCATCATTACTTTATTTTCAGTCACTGTTGTTTGAGCTCTAATGTCGACGTGCAGTAATTTATGATCGCAAGAACCGAGATGTTCTCCTACCGTAACATTACCGACGAGGTTATCTTTGGTCGCTATAACAAGGTCTAGTATGTTATTTTGTCGAGTTGGTTCAGTAACCATTTGGCTTAGGTAATTATCTTCTAAAAATTCGATCATTCTATGTGACTCGCCTTCTGTACTCGAAAATGTCGCCCAGTTAATTATGAGGGAGATTGAAGTCTCCTAATATCAGTGAGTTGCTGTTATTAACCGTAAAACGCTGTACATTTCAACATCATCTCCTAGTGACTGCCTCGGAGGCCTGTGAGTGACGGATATATTGAAATAATTTTTTTATAGTATTTATTGGCATGCACAAATGTTCAACAGGTAAGAAGGCTCCACAAGGGGAAGAAAACAGGGAAGTAAAAATACCAAGTAGGACCTTAGAAGCAATACGAAGAGGAGCAGCGGTGTGTGGAGGAGGACAAAAGAAGGATGAACACCAGGGAGATCATACATGGAAGCTCCAACCGCGCGGTAAGATTCCCGCTCGGCAGTCAACCACCATTAAACCGCGCCGCGCCGCGCGTTTTACTGTTGAATACTATGGAAGTCTATGGAGCACTTCAGACGGCGTTTTTTTTTCCCGCGCGGCAGGCGGAAACTCGGTCGCGGTTCGTCTGTGGCAGGGCCAGGGTGCTGTTGTTCTTGGTGTCATTCGTCAGCCAGGTATGTACATTTACGTACTTATTATATATACAAATGAAAATTCTTTTTTTTTTTTTAATGTTAAGAATGCTGTACAAGTTACCATGATAAGAAATCGTATATTAGTGGCTCATGTTTATATAGACAGATAGATATAAAGATAGACAGAGAGGGAGGGAGAGAGAGATGTATGAATAGATAAACTGACTGACTGGTCGAGAGGCAAATAGAGCGGTACTGTCTGTGCACTGCTGCAGACAAACCGCGAAGGGAAAAACCGCTCGTGTGCAGCGAACCTTATTTACTTCGCCTGTGGCTCCCAGACTCCCCGGGAGAGGCGTGATGGCAGCAGTGCAGCTCGTCGGAGAGGATGCACTCCTTCCGTGACGCACGTGACTACGATGCCGCTGACCCGGGTTCGACCCCACTCTGAGCCGTGTTTGTACTCGTATCGTGTGACATGAGAGTTTCTGGGCCCAGCCAGCCTGTGAACCCATTAGTAGAAAGGACTGTCTTTTAAATCCAAATGTCGTTGAACCTGCGCTTGGTGACACTGCTCAGCTGTGCCTCAGCTCACTCGAGGCTTGGGGCTCCAACCTGCTACTCACCACGTCAGAGTGGTCGGGGCTGTCGTCAGGCACGGGGCACGTGTCGGACACCTGCGAGGCGTTAGTGGTCTCGTTCCTGGTGACCATGGCCACGATGGCGATGGAGAGGCTGACGCGCACCATGTAGAGCTCCACCACGCCCAGGAAGCTCAGCAGCACAAACGTGTCCCGCGCCCGCCACCACGAGATCCAGCCTGGTACACGGCCAATGAGACACGGAAAACAACTAAATAACAGGTTTGGAGAAAATATTTTTTTTAATAAAGAAATTCGATATATTTGATTTAAATCAGATTTTTTTTTATCTACATCGAATTTTCTATTTCAATGATTCTGTTTGCTTTAATCAAGTTTTGGTTTTCGTTGAATATTTGTTTCACTCTTCTGAGGATATTTTCTTAGAATAAACTGCCAGTGTCAAATGAAACCATAGTTTAGTGTTGTTACGTTACTCAAGATGAGTTGTCACTTGAAAATCATAAATAGATAAACACTAGTGGTTTAATCAGATATGATGAGTTAAAAGATAAGGCAACCATTCACTGGTGCCTGACCTGCTTCAGGGCAGAACAGGATTGGTACAGGACCAGTACAATATTTAAATCAAAACAACCTTGCTAAGTAACGAAAGGAAAATATATTTTTGTTATATTAATATTGTTATATTAATATTCGATCCATAAATTCCGAGTCTCGCCCCAAGTCAGGTGTTCATATAGTGCATCATGGAGTCTAAACTGTAAAACATTGTCATTAACTTGCCCGCACACACACACTCTCTCTCTCTCTCTCTATCTCACACACACACACACACACACACACACGGGATCAGACCGTGAACATGTGTCATGCCCCGGGAGCTGTATTTTCTCTTTTTCTATTATTCAACACGACCTCTGCGTGTATCGAAACATACGACAAATTAATCAAGACCAGGAGAGGGTACTCGCCGGCTGCCTGGGATTGAACCCGCGACCAGCGTGACGAAAGAGGCACTCCTTACCGAGTCGGCCAAAGAGGTACCCCCCTGGCTAAGTGGGTTATGGGAGGCTCGTTCATCAGGCTTAGTCGCCGCACTGCACAAGTAGCCTTGGCCTCACTACAATAGCCTCCCAAGACTATTAAAAGAGGTGGGGATTTTTAGCGTTCAGAGTCTTGTTATCTCTATGGCCCATCACACCCCCAACACGTACCCAGCCGCGCTGTATCCAGGCGGAGTTCCGTGGTCGGCGTCGCGGCACACTTCTGCACGCGGCCGTCCTGTGGCAGAGGGAGAGAGCCGCACTTATCGGACACACTTTTTTTCATTCTGCTGCCCGCTCAAGCGTCGTGATGGAGCACTGTAAACACTATCTTCGTCACGTAGTGGCTCGGAGTAGAGGTTCTGGTTCGTGTCACTCGCAGCACAGTGCAGCGCATAGCACCCCTGATGACGGATCACTAGCCACTGCCTTGTAGGGGTGGTCAGGTACCGGTACCAGTACCGGTACTAACGGTACCAGCTAAACGGTGCGATACCGGTACCAGATTGCTCGGATTTATTTATTGGATTTATTGATAATTCTTCATGTCCGACTCTGTTTTTTTTTTTAGGTTGCTAATAAATATTGCTATTGTTATTAGACTATGATCGAGTACATCCATCATACCTAAACATGCTATTTTTTTTCAAAATAAATAAATATTCACTTCATTCAGAGAGAGAGAGTGTGTGTACAACAGAAGAAACATCACAATTAAGGGCAGAAAAAAAAAGTCCACTGTGTGTGTGTGTGTGTGTGTGTGTGTGTGTGTGTGTGTCTCACACACACACACACACACACACACACACACAGTGAACTTTTTTCTCTCATTTATTTCTGCCCTCAATGGACCGTATTGGCTATACAGCCAGCGCCACACTTGGCCAGTCGGTGAACTGTCAAAGCAGTGCTTGCCATAGAATTCAAGTTCTGTACTAGAGTGCGTCTGAGGCTACCTCCATGATACAAGGCCTTGGTACCGCCACCGCTCCAAGCCAACGGCTGCACACACTTTATTCCTACCCGATTTCCTGACTCTACTATTTGACATGGAGGAAAACTGAAATCGGGTAGGAGTGAGGTATGTGCAATCATCGGCTTGGAGCGATGTCGGCACCATGGCCGTGTATCCCTGAGACAGCCTCAGACGCACTCTAGTCTATAACTTGGACTCTATGGAAAGGACAGCTAGGAGGTGAGTGGCCACATGTGGCGCTGCCTGTATAGCCAATACGGTCTATTAAGATGTTTCTTCTGTTGTACTCTCTCTCTCTCTCTCTCTCTCTCTCTCTCTCTCTCTCTCTCTCTCTCTCTGAATGAAGTGAATATTTATTTTTTCGATAAAAAATAGCATGTATAGATATTATGGACGTACTCGATCATAGTCTAATAACAATAACAATATATATTAGCAACCTAAAAAATAATGGAGACGGGAGCTATGATGGAAACGAAAAGCAGGACAAAATGGTGGGAACTTGGGAAGACGGTCAGCGAGGCAGTGACTCAGAAGCCAGTACAACATTCAAGGCTTATCGTCTCCAGAGGGCCCATACTGCATGGCGACTGGCGAGGCCGCGTGCCGCCGAACGTCACCAAGATCCAAACGGTACCGGTACCAAACAGTGCCGAGTGATCATGAGTCTTCCCGGCACTGGGTACCGGTACCGGGTGCCGGCTGAATCGTTTCTTCTCGGCACTTGGTACCGGTACCGGGTGCCGGCTGAATCGATTCTTCTCGGCACCCAGTACCGGTCCCAAGTGCTGAGAAGAATCGATTCGCTCGACGGTGTGCGGCGCTGGCCAATCGCCATGCGATATGAGCCCTGTTGAGACGATAATCCTTGAATGTTGTGCTGGCTGCTGAGTCACTGCCTCGCTGACCATCTTCCCGAGCTCCCACCATTTTGTCCTGGTTTTCGTTACCATCATAGCTCCCGTCTCCATTATTTTATTATTGGATTTATTGGATGATTCTTCATGTCCGAATCTTTTTCTGGGGGGGATACTAATATATATTGTTATTGTTATTAGACTATGAGTACATCCATAATAACTACGTATACATATGCTATTTTTTTTTATCGAAAAATATATTCACTTCATTCAGGGGAGAGAGAGAGAGAGAGAGAGAGAGAGAGAGATTTAGGAATTTCATCAGACGGCATTAAGATTAAAAAAATATTTTGGGTACCGATACCGGTACTAACGGTTTCTGAGTTTTCGGTATCGGTACTACCGGTACTCAAATTAACTTACTTGCCCATCCCTACTGCCTTGGAGGTGAGTACTGTGCAGTGAGACCGAATGTGCTCTCCGTGGCCGATCAGTTTATGGAGGAGGCGGGGCTTTTCAGTAAAGTTTCGATGCAATTGCCATTGACGCCTTGAATCTTCTAAGATTTGTTTTGCGACAAGGGAGGCAGCTCAACGACTAAAACAAAAATAACAAAAAAGCCCGCCAGGCGCCGCTCCGACAAAAGAAAAAAAACGAGAGGCCAGAGGAGTAGTCAGCTATGGGTGTAGAAGTGTCTCGATACTCTCTTGAAAGAGTTTAAGTCGTAGGCAGGAGGAAATACAGATGAAGGAAGGCTGTTCCAGAGTTACCAGCGAAAGGGATAAAAGAATGGAGATGCTGGTTAACTCTTGCATAAAGGATATGGAGAGTATAGGGATGAACTGGAGCAGAAAGTCGTGTGCAGCGGAACCGCGGGAGGGGGGCGGGGAGGCAGTTGCTAAGTCCGCAATAGGCCAAGAATGTCAGCCTCTCTGAAGAGTTCGTGGAACTATATACCCAGTAAAGCCAGAAATACCAGAAATCGTGGAAATATTCGGCGACCGGTTCGCCGACGTGACCAAGATTCTTACAGTTCGTGACCATTCGGCGACATGTTGGCGAATGCTCAAGACAATTCGGGGACAATTCGGAGACATGTCGCCGACTATTCGGCGTCCATGTAGCCGAATCTAAAATCAGAAATTTTAACGTTTTATTTTTATTTTTTATTGTCACGGAATACTCGGCGACAAGTCTCCGAATTGTCTTTGTATGTCCCTTAATTGTCGGCGACATGTCGGGGACAATTATCCGACAGTGCAAAGATTTCTGATGATCATCTGATGCCCAGGTAGCATATAAAAGCACGGGAATCCGGGGTGAAACACTTCCTCACCAGTAGCTGAAGAGCCCACCTCGTCTCTCGCAACTTGTTCCAGGGGAATGGCGAGAATGCGATCTACTCGTCCCACTCGACCCTCTGCGGAACCCATGAGCTATGGTAGGCCCCAAGAATGTCCGTGCCTACCTCATATACTACTACAACACCCGGGAAGCAGTGGCCTGGCAGGACAGAATTGTGGGTGAGTAAATACCATGTGTGATAATATGTGTGGTAATAATTATGTATGATAGTATGTGTAATAAAATGTATAAGTGTGACTTGTTTTTGTTTTGCCCTCCAATAAATATTTTAGAATGACTGAATGTTTACGTAATATTAATAAACAAACCAGTAACTTAAAGAAGAGATAGATTTGAATAGCTAAAAACGAAGCAAAGATTAAATAATGGCAGAATAATGATATTAAGAAATAAATAAGTAATAAATGATAAATAAATTATGAAATAAATGAAAATGTTAGTTCCATACCTATTTTATAAATTCATGATTCTTCTTGTTTTTCATTTTCTTGTTTACTATTGATCATTAATTATTTTATTCAATATATATATATATATATATATATATATATATATATATATATATATATATATATATATATATATATATATATATATATATATATATATATATATATATATATATATATATATATATATATATATATATATATATATAGTTTTGGCCATTAGGAGGCATGTTGAGGACATGTCCCCGAAATTCGGCGACATGTCGGCGACAAATTCGCCGAAAAAAACATCAACAGTCAAAATTCGGCGACAATTCGCCGAACACCGTGAATTAGATGCCGAATTGTCCGGGATATGTCGGCGACATCTCAGCGACAACTCGGCCTCCATTTTGCATTCGTGCACATTTGGCGAAGGGCCGCGAATTTTTCATGCAACATGAAACTTTTGTGGCGGTCGTGACCAACTGTCTAAAAAAGTCGCGCAGTGGACGCAGACATGTCCCCGAACCACCGAGAACAGGCAAGAAAGATGCCGAACTTGTCCACGACACAGGATGACTTGCATACTCGCGCACATTTGGGAACCAAAATTCGGCAGTGTATTTCTAGCTTAAGGGTCCCAGAGGGGGGAACATTGGCCTTAGGAAAGAGCAAGTCTCCTTGGTAAAAAACCTATTAACTCTGTTCTTAAGGGGGGGTAGTAAAATCTCAAATCCCATAATACATTCCTTATGTTCTAAGTGTATCTCCCTTATTTATGTGCCGATTTCTTTCATTCAAAAAGCATTTTAATCAGGAAGGATGTGAGATGAAAGGCTACTCTCTTTTGGTTTTATACAATAGTAAAAAAATATTTTTTAAAGTTCGATGACGTAATACAAAACCTTTGAACATATTATTTCTCAAAAATCAAAATCAACTTCAAACAACAGTTTCGAGAGTAGCCTTTATTCCTTACTCATACTTTCATAGGGGGTTCCCGTGGTCCCGTGGTAGAGTCTCCGCCTTGAGCTTCGGCGGGGTGCTAGAGTGTGGGTTCGAGACCTATCCGGTGCCATGGGGGTGGAAAGGTGGGCTCTTCCCGACACACTCAGCCCCGTTGTTGGGCCTCCTCCTTGAAATAATTGGGTATTGCTCTACCAGCCGTCTGGGTCGTTGTGCGGCATGCAATGCTTTCCTCCATTGGGGTATATTCCCAACGAAAAAAAAAATTCATAAGCTGCAGTGGGAGATATGTGTATAACAGTAAGTGCAAAGGGGGATATATTTTTTAAAGTGCAAAATCATAGTTTGGAGATATCAAGCGATGAAGTTTAAATATTTTTTTAACTATACCCATTCCACCTACGGACTTGAAATCCACAGGATATATACATCAGGATATGAAGAAAAAAACAAACATGGTTTTCCTTACTTACTTTCATTGATTGTGTAAACAGGCTGTTTTGTTTACCTAAGGTTACGTCTTTTTTACGGGGCCATAAATCCAGGTACTTGAATTTTACCATATTTCGCCATATTCCAAAGTAAAAACCAGTGTTCTACTGTGTAAAATCAATAAAATATAATGAAAAAAGAAATTTGAGGCTGATACGTAGAGTATTTTGTTGGATTTATGAAAAAAAATATTATTATGGATGAATATAAAAAAAATAACAGTGAATGCTAAAATTTCCCATTTTTTTAGCCAGTGATGAGAGAGAGACCAAAGAGTTTCATGCCAGACCAAGGGAAAACAATCCTATAATTCAAAAGGGGTGAAAAAATGGATTGTAGCCCGTAGCGCTGCGCGGAAACTCGTTGCATTGCATGTTGCATACCACTGTATTATTTTTTCATCAGGTTCATTCATATACTAAAAGAAAGATAAAAAATCACAGCATTTTATAAGCCAAAAATAACAATTTTTTTTTCCCGGCCGACCATTTACAACCCTCCCCCCCTTAAATAATTTCAGATTTTCAGCTTTAACAACATTTGGAGGCTGGTTACACAATTTAGTTATACAGGGAACAAGGCTTCAAGAAAATTGAGAAGTATTAAAACGTACAGCTGAAAATGCTAAATCATTGACATTTGAAGCAAACCGAGTTAAAGGATGGTTATGATTGTTAAAGATCTTTTACAACAGAGTAAGAGAGCCAACAATGCGGCGATGTTCAAAACTTTAAGACTGATATCTAGATTAGGTAGCAAAAATTTGACCTTATTAAATGCCCGGTCCAAGAGCTTATATGGGAGCCTGCAGGAAAGAGGAACACAAGGGAGCAGTGCTCAAAATGTGGCAATAAAAATGAATAAAAGTAATTTAATACAACGCTGTCGTCAGAAAATAGATTTTTGCACTTGCGAAGAAGACCAATTTTCTGAGAGACTGACGAAGCAACAGACCACAAGTGCACAACAAGGTGTTAGAAGTTTAAAGTCATTGAAATATTTAGAGAGTCGTTTCCCCAACAAACGCTCATATACTTCCGACAGAATAGGAGTAATAGAGATGGGTCTGTATTCTTCTGGTAAAACTGAAGCTGATTTCTTCGGGGTAGGAGTAACATTAGCAATACGCCAACATACAGGAAAGCGACCTTGCCGAATTATAATTATGAAAAGGACAGACAGTTTGGAAGCTAGGAGTTTACTAATGATTTTAAAAAATAGCGGGAAAAAGCCGAGAGGATCAGTATCTCCATATGAATCTAAATTATTTAGAAGCTTTTCAACCTCAGATGATCGGGAAGCAATTTCAGGTTCAAGAAAACAAGTACTGTGTCATGTACCCTCGGCGTTACTCTGTTTGCTCTCAAATACGGAGGACAACATGTTAGCCTTTACAGCAGGGTCATAGGCAACGGAACCATCATTCCTACACAGAGGAGGAAGAGGAGACTCTACTCCAAACAAGGACTGTTTCAAAGCAGACCACCATTTGCGTGGCTCAGTAGCACCAGTAAGAACATCCTTTTAAATGTGCATTAAATTCAGATTCTGCTCCATCATAAACCCTCTGTGCCTCGGTGCGCAATCTAACGTAATTATCCCAACAGAACTGCGTGCGATAACGGGTCCATAAACGGAAAGTAGCTTCTTTATTGCGATGAGCCAACTCGCACTCATCACTGAGCCAGGCCTTATCTCTCAGTCTTGATTTGATAGTTTTAGAAGGAACTCTTCTATTTAGGATTTCAAGGAGAACATGGTTGAACGATTTCAACAGGACATGATCCACGAAAAATTCTATTCCATTCAATCTTACCAAAATCTTGGCAGATCCCATCAACATCAATGCGCGGTTTGAGAAAAACCTTACGTGATGCGGTAATATCAGGCACAGGAAAGTTAGCCTGACCTCTGACTGAGAGTGCAGAATGGTCAGACGCACCTACAGGAGGAACTACATCAGCTTCAACCACCCGAGGGGCATCTGTCAGCACGAGATCAAGACGGCTCCCCGAGACGTACGTGGGCCTGATACAAGCTGATCACAGCCAGTAAGATTAGCGAAATCTAGTGCAGCTTTGCCAGCTTGATCAGTAGGAGACAATGACAACAGCCATTCATTGTGACGGACATTAAAACCACCAAGAAACACGAATGAGGCTTTCCTGTCAGATTCCTGGATAATTTCTGCGGCTGCAAGCAGACAGTCATATATAATATTATCTGAGTTTGGATTACGATATAAACTAGAAACATAAAAATTATTAAAATGGCAAGAAATCTTAACAGTCATGATCTCATGACAACCACATTCATGGCAAGAAAGACGATGTGCGTTAAAAAGAGAGCGTCTATACACACGCATTCCTTGAGCTCTGGGTACAGATTTACGTCTAGGTAAAAATGGCTTGTTAAAACCAGGAATAATAAGTTCATAGTAAAAGCATTAAGACACTTCAGATGCAAAACGCAGTTAACTTGTACCTGGGCGCGCGCACACACACACACTATCATTTCTTATTTTCTAAGTTTTTCTTGAGCAAACACACACACTATGGTGACCAGATTTCTGAGACAAAATCCGGGGGCATTTTCGGTTCAGAGGCGTAAAAACCTCCAAAATATGTAGTGTTTTTGTCATTGAAAAACTAAAACGGGGACACTGCCCTTATCATTCACAAAGCAGCATTCAAAAGTTTATCTCACCCTATTTATCCTTAATTGCAAAGGAAGTGAATAAAAATTCAATTGATTAACAATTTGTATGTTCTTGGAAGGCAGTCTCGCAAATTATGCTGTGCAAAGCTGTTTATCATTTCCTTAGTTATACACACTGTACACTGTACAGTGCGAGTAGTACGGTGCGTAGCTATACGTATAGTTTGGTCAGCATTTTTCTTCTCATTTTTTCTTTTATTCGAATTTCGGTTCTTTCAGTCACAGTGAAAACCGGTGACATTTCCCGGGACAGTTCACTGAAAACGGGGACTGTACGTCTGGTCACCCTAGCGCACACACACACACACACACACACACACACACACACACACACACACACACACACGAGCGAAGCGAGAATGCACAGGTGGTGTGTACTTTTTTTTTAAATTAGCAATTGTAAGGACATTTTGAGATCAATTTAGAAAACATTGAGGGGGACAATAGCTCCCCTAGCCCCCCTGAAATTATGGCCCTGACAACAACAACAACAACAACAACAACAACAACAACAACAACAACTACTACTACTACTACTACTACTACTACTACTACTACTACTACTACTACTACTACTACTACTATCACGGTAATGTGTAACACTGCCCCGGCGTTTTCAAGGCTGCAGGAGCGAACTGTTGTCTTGAGCGGCTGCGGGTGATTCATGTGTCTGCACGCACCATTTTATCATCCCCAGGGGACCGGTCTTTACCGGCTACAGATGATTAATGTGTTGTAACGCCCCACAAAATCATCCCCAAGGAAACAACAACATCCTCTGCCGGGACTTAATTTCACTTGCCTTCCAAACAGGAGTCTGACTGATCCTTGACTATCGCTAACTTTCAGGAACATGTCAGCTTATAGCAGACTTCACTCAGACTTTAGTAGTAACAAATGTACGGAAGTGGGGGTAGCCTCAGCGGGGGGGACTGGAAGTGGGGGATGGGGGGGTCAGAGGGGGGGTTACGGAAGAGGGGGTATCTGGACCCCCCCACCCTCCCTCCCATCTCTTTCACCTTTTCACCAGCCTCCTGTAACGGGCTTGTCGGGGGGCGCTTAAAGGGTGTTGATTAAGACTTCAGCTTCCTTAAGGCGAGTTATATTCGTAGCCTTTATGTACAAGAAGCGACGGAGCGAGAGCGACTGTCCTTGTGTGTCAGTCGGACTCTCGTGAAGGAGTGGCGAGTTACAGGTTGGAAAATAATTGTTACAATTGGTCATGTATGTCAAGGTGACCTCCACGCACCATCAGAGTGCGAAGTATACAAAACTGAGACGGTAAACACTGACGGACGACATTCCTATAAGGTGGCGTGATCTATCTGTCGTGGGTTTTTCCATTGACAATTGTATGCCTAATTCGTGGTGATATTAAATATTAATAATACATTGATATCCTACTATAACACTGCTCGGTCACCTACCAGTGATCGCGACCTCGCGATATACAAAAATCTAAATAGCAGTCTAGTTACCATGAACATACATAGCGGGAGTTTGTCAAGCAGACTGCCTATGATACAGTTACATTAAAACACTCGCTATGTAAGAACAGATGTGGAGTTATAATATAAATAGTGAGAGGGAAACCACAACGTGTGTGACATGAAACATAAGAAACCTCTCAAAAGATAAATATAAGGACACATGTATAAGAAGCTATCAACTGGCATAGTTACAGACAATGAAACGTTGATCTAGCTCCTAAAAAAAATATAGTGAAACATAGTACAGTGTTAAGTATAGGAGCAGCCAGGTTTCTGTCCCCTGACTTGTCTGAGAAAAGGAAAAAAACTACCTTGCCAGTGGCCTCCCTGCATCCCGTCGCCGTGTCTGCACAACCAAATAATCGTGCAGGACAGAGTTTCTCCTAATAAGGTAGCACATGACGACGAGACTGACGAACATCAGAAACATTGGTACAAAAAATCCAGGGTACAGGTAGGGGAGATGCAAATAATCAGGCAGCGTTTCCTCCAGGGTTTCCGCAAACCCTGTTTTGTTTGCGAAAGACAATAAATTAAGGGAATTAGTCACATACGAGATGCTGGAGAAATGAATGTCATCGAGAGACCGTAGAGGAAACACTCGATGGGAAATATTGGCCGTGAAAACCAGACGGATCCGGGACGGGTACGTTGTTATGTTAGTGGAGCGGATATAGCATGCTTCCGCTATGGCATAGTGACCAGTAATAAGTGGTACCCTCCGGGCAGATGACCGATACATAGAATGACTGAGGGAAATAAAAATAATGCAGACCCTGAAAGTTCTTATGGAAAACAGATGTTGGTGTTAGCTGCTTGTAAGGACACAGGGAAAGAGCGTCAGACGCGTTCACGCGGGTGAGGGCGATCTCGCATACCCCTCCCCGAATTGGAAGGAAGGCAAAGAGAGACGCAGAGCAATAGAATCGCCCGAAGACCGTCTCCTTGCAATACTGCAAGAGTGAGTAGCTACCCGTTGAATACAGAGCGAAATCCTTCGCGATTAGAACAAGAGACGGGGACGTGTCCAGGGCTAACACACTGTCCTTTGCTGAAAAAGGGAACGGGACAATTTCGTGTGCCTCAAACACGTCCGCCGTCTGAAATGGAACATGAATGATTATGGCATCAGGGGTGAGGCTGGACTCAATCAAGGGGTAAAAATATTGACTCATGTCCGGGGTGAATAAAGGTGTTAGGCTATAATTTTGATACCCGATCTGGACAGTTGTTCTCAAATCGTGTAGAGGGAACAAGGCAGGTGTGACTCTACCGTGCGCTGCATCAACCATGTTGCTAATAACCTGCTCATTAGCCGTTGCGACAGAGTTAATGACGTTTTCCAATACATGCAAGGCCTGATCTAGGAGGAGAAACTGATTCACCTGGTCGATCTGTTTGACAACTATGTTGATAACCTCTACCATCTTATTTGTCTGCTCTAGCAGTTCCTCAGTGTTAGTATGCAATCGCGCAAGTTTTCTACAATTGGCGTTGATCACCCTGCGATTTCGAGCAGCAAAGGAAAGTACATGAGCGTAGTGGTCCCGCAAATCGCGAACGTCCTCGTTGGTAGCCGTACCGAAAAGGAACTTTGAGGCGGACCCAACGATGTTGAGAACTCAGTGAACTGAGTGAAAACTATAATCCATGTTTACCTCATCAACTTTTCCCCGTAAGAACAGAATCCTATCCTCCAGTAGTTGAAAAAGAGTCAGAGAGTTGGTACTAGAAGGTGCCTTTGATTCCCTAGTCTTGGTAGCCCGTATGGCGTCTGCCATGCCGAGTAGTATTTCTGAGACTATCCTTATTGTGTCCGTGGTGTTGGTCAAGGAAGTATATGGATATTTTTACGAGGAGCACATCTTCTATGAGGAAGACCTCTCCTATGTGTGCCGTGAGGGCACCAGGCTTCAGGTGGATGGGTGTTGTTGCAAGCAGGGAGACGAGGGACAACAAGATGAGCAGAAAACGCAACATCATGATCTGAAAGTGGTGGGAATGAAGTATTTAAACCCGTGGTCTCAAGTTATAGCTATGGGTGTTGGGATTATCTTGTTGAACATTTGACTCTGAGGGGGAAGTACCAATATCAAGGTCCAAAGGTGAGGGAATTACTTTCAGATGATCACTGTGAACTTCTAGACTGACTCCACTATTCGACTCGAGAACCTCGAACCGATTTCCCCTGACATTCCGAACAACTCGGTAAGGACCCGCAAATTTAGCCCCCAGTTTCGAACTCCTTTCCGCTTGCTTAATCATGACTGTGTCACCCTCTTTGAAATTCACCGGGACGGCCTGTTTGTGTTGTTTTGACATCATTTCAACCTTCGTAGCTTTTAACGTACACCTAACTTCTGAGTGTATCTTGGAAAACATATGCATCTGCTGTTGTGCGTACCTATCAATGTTGTAGAGAGGTTGTTGTGGGATTGTTAGGAAGTCGTACGGAAGACGTTTCTCCACCCCATATAAGATGTAGTAGGGAGACTTCCCCGTAGAGTCGTTTACCGACGTATTTATGGAAGCGGCTATATGCGACAGCCAATCCTCCCAGTTATCGTGGAGATCGTTCACGATAGGCCTGAGGACCTGTAAGATTTTCCTATTAGCCCTCTCCGCCAACCCATTAGCAGCTGGGTGGTAAGCTGTGATGAAGGATTGCGTGATGTTAAACTGAGCGCATATTTCGCTCAATACTGAGTTCCTAAACTCGGTGCCATTGTCACTCAAAAGAATTCGAGGAGACGAATGTGGACACAACACGTGAGTCACGAGGGCATGGGCCACGCGTGTGGCTGTCTTGTCCTTGAGAGGCGCTAGAACTAGAAACCTAGAGAACTGGTCGACGCACACCAATAAGTAGCGCGAGCCATGTTGGCTCTGGGTGAGCTGTAATAAGTCTATATTAACAACATCCCATGGCTCCTCTGGTACTGGGTATTGCAACATAGGTGCTGGCCCTTTGACGGACCCCTAGTGCTTAGCACAAACGACGCAATGTGCGACATTTTTTCTACATCAACCCGTAGTGTGGGCCAGTAGAATTTTCGTCTGGTGACAGATAGCGTCTTGTCTCTTCCTGGGTGACCCGCAATGGGTGTGTTATGGACCAGCTTAAGCGTCACGGGGACGTATATGTCTGGGATGACCAGTTGGTCTATAGGTACCGGTTTGGTTGACCATGACCTACAAAGGAGGTTGTCCTCTGATAGGAAGAATTGTGAAAGGGAACTGGCAATTCAGGAAGGTTTGATTCGTCTCCCGACTCGAGGGCGTAAATTAACCTCTTCCACACAGGGTGGTCTCGCTGAGCAGTGTGTAGCTCAGGTGAAGTGAAGTTGTGGATGACCTCTGGGGTGGTAATCACGCCTATCGGAATATTCCGAGATAAGCCATCTGCGACCACATTTGTTTTCCCGGTGATATATTTTATCTCCGGATTGTATGCTTGGATCGTTAAGAACCATCTTGCCAGACGACCGTGTAGGTTTTTTCCCTTGAAAAGATCAGTTATGGCCGCGTGGTCCGTATACACCAAAATTTTGTACCCCATCACTATGTCACGAAAATGCTTCAGAGCCCACACAATGGCAAGAGCCTCTAGGTGGGTAACAGAATAGTTCTTTTCCGGAGCTGTAAGTACTCGACTGGCGAACGCTATCACATGCTTTTTGCCGGACTTATCTGTTTGCATCAGCGCGGCTCCTACTCCACTAGCCGAAGCGTCGGTACAAAGATGAAAGGGGTCCTTGAAATCTGGAAAGACAAGGACCGGAGCCTGTGTAAGCGCTTTCTTTAAATCCTCAAAACTCGTTTGTTGAGCTGGGAGCCACTGAAATGGTACGTCTTTCTTTAAAAGATGGGTTAGGGGACTCGCGCGTGCTGCGAAGTCCTTTATGAAAGGCCTGTAATAACCTGCGACACCCAAGAAAGACCGTACCTTGTCCGCAGACGTTGGCTGAGGGAACTCGGCAATAGCCTTTATTTTGTCGTCCGCTGTGTGGATGCCGAATTCGTCCACGACATGCCCCAAGAACTTGATCCGAGGCTTTAAAAATTCACATTTGGTGATTTTGAGCTTTAATCCGACCTCTTGAAGTCTGTGTAGGACTGCTTTTAGTGTTTCCATGTGTGCATGCACGTCTGTACTTGCTATGATGATGTCGACTAAATACACGTAGACAGAATTGCCCAGCAAGCCACCAAAAATACTGTTCATTGTCCTTTGGAAGGTCAAGGGAGCTCCTTTGAGCCCGAACGGCATCCTCGTCCACTCATAGTGGCCATGAGGCGTGCTGAAAGCCGTTATTTCACGTGACTCGGGGGCCATGGGCAGTTGCCAGTAGCCACTGACCAGATCAAGACTCGTAAGGACTTTATTTCCTCTACCGAGACACACCAGAAGATCTCGAAGAACGGGAAGCGGAAAATGATCATCCACGGTCGCGGTGTTCACACGCCGGAAATCAATCACATAAGAGCCGTCTTTCTTTGGAACCAGGAACAAGGGTGAATTCCACGGGGAATTCGATTCTTTGATGACACCTTGTTCTAACATTTCAGAGATAAGTTGTTGCACCACCTCCCTCTGACTGTGGGGGAGCTTGTACGCATTGATATATACAGGATTTGTATTGGGTTTTAACTTAATGTGGTGTTCAGCACACTGCGTAACTCCAAGCTGCTCGCCTGGTAGAGCAAGCGGCCCCCGATAATGTTCCAGAAGCTGGACTAAGGTTGGCTTAATTTCGGAATAGTGTGCAACTTTTAGGAATGCCTCTAAATTAGCTGTGTCTTGTTCGGGAGAAGCCTGACACGCCGAGGTTATGCCTGAGACTTGGGCTGAAGGGTATTCAGCTGGTTCCGGGGTGACATTTCTCCCATACACTAGACACTGGCATAATCGAACACCGTGTCTTAAGGATACAGGGGATCCAGACGTGTTTATTACCAATGCCTCTGCAAAACCTCCTTCCTTGATTGTCGCAAGAGTTACCTCCACCGTCACGCGGTGTATGTGAGGAGCTCCGTCGATACACACATCACTGCCCGTCGGAGGGGCGTTAGGCAAACGGATTTTAACAAGTTTTGCAGCACGATCCGGAACTATATGAGGACCTTCTACGACTGCCGTTACTGTCCGCCACAAGTCTGCAATGGTTTCGTGTGGTTTGATCGTAAGAGGTGACACTTGGGCGGTGGCAGTCCCTGAGTCTGTGGTGGGTTGGTCATTTTCCACCTCTGAGGGTGAGATTACAGTTGACAGAGGCGATGGATTTACCATCCCCTGTATGCGTCGGCCTTGATACACGATCGCGTTGTTTTCAGGGTTTATGGTTATGTGCAGGTCTTTCATGGCGTTTAATCCTAAGATCCCATCCACAGGTAAAGCAAACCTGCTAGAGACATAAAAGAAATCTCGAAAGGGACATACTTTTTCATGTAAGCTGACTGTTAGTGGTACTCGCCCAAGGACTCCCAAAGTGGTGCCCGTCACGCCTACCACATTCAGGTCGTTCTCTTGGAGCGGCCAAATTTCCCCACTCGCCTGTCGTGTCAGAGACCTGTAAGCGGAGTCGATGACATTGACTGTGGCACCTGTGTCAACCGCTAAGGTGAGTGAAATTTTGCCCGCCTTGCAAGGGAGGCGGCAATGACGGAGTCAAGTTGCTCCCAATTAGTATTTTCCTTAAGGGACACTTGGATGTACGCCTCGGGGC